>NW_021776267.1:0-1138 GCF_005508785.2 Acyrthosiphon pisum | reverse complement strand
GTGAGATCACATATAGATGGCTCGGCTTGTCATCAACAGGACATTTTATTGTAACCACGCCCATCTCCTTGTCTAAAAGTCAAAGAATTCTTAATGTCTACATAAATTTCTTCGGTTTGCAAAAGTTCAGCAACAATTTCACGGTATGATTTGTGCTATAAAAAAAAAAAAATATTAATGTTAACATTATAAATATATATTATTTTTATTACAATCTTCATTGGCTTTTTGTTTCTGGATTGTTTTTTCCCACTTGTTGCGCCACGTTTTGAATTAGGTTTTATTTTCGATACTGACGGACTCATTTCCTTATCAACAGTTTCACTAAAATGTTCATCCTAAACATAGTTAATTTACAAAAATGAATGAGTGATGTAATAATCTAACTCTATAAATACAGTCAAACTTATTAACATAATTATAATTATATTGTATTTATTATATTCTATGTTGTATACTTGTATTCAAACATTAAATATTATTTTAATTTTATATGTTTGTGTCATGAATTATAACAATAGAGTTGAGTAGTGTTACAACTGACTTCCAATTTTTTTTCAGTATTACATATACATATTATATATTATTTTTTTACTAACCTCTGAAGTAGTATATATTTGTATGTTCACAGCCAGCTTTTCCACGGTAATTTTTTTTTTCAAGGGGGAATGTCCCCGTTGGAGACTTTTATTTTACCGTGTAACACATTTCACACTGATTGTCTACCAAATTCTACCTTGTAAAAATATTTACAGTATTTCATTTCTACTCATGTTGGTTACACTGTTTTTTTTTATCTAAATTTGATAAACAAATTTACAATTATTTTTTTTAATTTTTTAAAGTTGATTATTTTTTTTTATTATATCCAGTCATGACAAAAAATTTATTTTATCATGTATTCAGTTACTAACGATTAAGTGTTTGAGCAGGTTGTGTCTCGTTCACTAATTTTCTCATAATCTCATCAAATTGTTTTTTTCTAAGTTATTCTTTAATTTTTTTTAAAAATGAATTTCCAAAGATGTTCAAACGATATCCAGTCATTGGTCGACCAAATACGATTCAATTCAACGCCAGCCCATCCAGAATTCTCTACATTTGTATCTAGGTTACGAACTTTTAAGTCGTTTCCATC
>NW_021776266.1:0-1379 GCF_005508785.2 Acyrthosiphon pisum | reverse complement strand
GGTTTTTGCCAACCCTGGGCGAAAGCCTTCGACCGCGTTTGGCATGAGGGACTCATCTAAAAATTATTGAATGTTAACACCCCCCACTCAGTAGTAAAACTAATAAACTCCTCTCTCAAAGATCGAACATTCCAAATCAAAATAAATGACCCCCTCTCTTCACCGCGGAATATCGAAGCTGGTGTTCCTCAGGGGTCGTGCCTGTCACCGCTCTTGTACTTGATTTACACAAATGACTTCCCTACGCCAAGTCCTGTCACAGTAGTCCTGTTTGCTGACGACACACTTTTGTACGCAAACAACCGTAACTAGAAATATGCTGTGTTAGCCTTACAGCGCCAATTGGATACCACAATAGATTGGTTTACCCAGTGGAGAATCCAGATCAATGTATCGAAGACGGTTGCAGTAATTTTTGGACCTCACTTCCAAAATTATACCATGAAGCTAAACATACAAAACTAGTGCCTGGAATGGAGCCACCACGCCAAATACCTATGAGTGACCATAAATTACAATTTAAAATTTGAAAAACACGTAAAAAACACCTTACAAAAAGCGCGTGACGCCCGAGCGGAACTACATCCAATTTTAAATCGTAACAGCGCGCTCCCACTACGATTCAGGTTATTCATTAACAAAATATACATAAAGCCGATAACACTATATGTGGCACCAATTTGGAGACACCTCATTGGCCAACATACAAGGACCAGGATCGAGGCCTTCCAAAACTTAGCTTTACGAACCATGACCGGCGCCCACTACCTCACAACCAATATAAATCTACTTAGTTCAACAAACACTCCGTCTCTTAAAGATGAAGCTCTGAAACTAACAAAATCCCTAAGACACACGCTATCACAGAAGCAAAAACCCTCACCTAGCACGACTAGCTTAGACTGACCAATAGTATAAACCATTTCCACCTCATATAGAGTGAAAAGGCTTAGCCTGGGGCTCTAGATAGGCCACCAGCCGTTCAACCTAAGCAAATTGCAAATTGGTGGAGATCTGGGTCTGAGTGAACGTTCTTGTCTGTAGGTGAAGTAATTTGGTATTTTGAGTATGGTTGATGGACTTATTCTAGTTTCTTGTAAGAGGATAATGTGGGTGTTGTTTAGTCTTGCGGATACTTGTAGTTAGTTAATTTTATATTTTATACCATTCCAGTTCCAAAAAAGAATATTTAAGTTATTCATTTCGGGATAGTATTTCTGAGATGATTGACATTATTGTGTTAATGAGTCCTTGGTTGTGAGATCTTTGCATTTATGTGCTGCTTCTAGAAGTCTGTATATTATTTGCAGTACTTTAGTGACAGCGATTGAGGGCTCAGAGGTAGGAGGTTTGTGGCCACTGGTAACTTCAGCGAATGA
>NW_021776265.1:0-834 GCF_005508785.2 Acyrthosiphon pisum | reverse complement strand
TAGTTTTATTATACTTAATTACTTGATAAGATATTTGAGTGTGTGATACAAATAAGAGAAATGTTTTAATAGGAGTGATTTTTTTAATTTGATTCTACAAATTAATTAAAAATTAATTAAATTCTACAAGCTATAAGGAACCTAGAAGTTAGATTAAAATTAGAACAGTTTAAACTTTAAAGATAATATGTAGTACATTCATCACTAGACTATCTTTCTTTTGATGCAAACCTCTTCCTTGTTCGAATTTTTTCTTTTGTAGCATTTTATTAATAACAATGAAATAATACTGAATTGTCTTATAAACAAAGTAAATATTTACCTATAATAAAAAAGGACAATACATTCACTATTAAGTATTTTCACATTTGAAATTTTTTTTTTGTGTAATTAAGCACAAATTTATGATCATAGAAAATGATAAAAATTAAAAACATACAACAGAAAAAAATTATGCTCCAGTTATAATCATTAAGTATAATTATTGTTTAACACCAAGGCCTCAATTATGAATTAATATTGAATTTTTTAAATTTTTATTCAATCACCTTCTTTATTAAATTATATATATTTTTAACATGATTTTTTAAATAGTTCATTACATCTTATAATCATTATAGCCTCCAAAAATTCTTCGTCTAAACTCTAAAGATGCATGCAAATCAAAAGCCCAATTTAAAGCCCGTGCTATTTTAAGTTTTTCCTGGTATTGTATGTGTATAAATAATTGGCTCTCAGTAATTATATGATTTTCTTAGTATTTATTGTTGGATTATTCATTATACTATTTAGAATTTTATACTATTCAATAATATATGAATAGACATTATACGG
>NW_021776264.1:0-1237 GCF_005508785.2 Acyrthosiphon pisum | reverse complement strand
AATTTGGAAATCACCGTTAAACCACACATTATGAAAAACAATTAATAATATTCAGTTCTAATTTCTAAGTATTTTTTTTTTAAAAAATACGCGTAACGAAAATATATAGTTATTGAAGTTTCTTATCAATAACGTCTAAACGAAGTTTCTCCGGGCTTTTTTTTTTTTACATTCTTACAAAGAACCCTAAAATACACGTTGGAAAAAAAATTTGAAAAGTCGATAAGTTGCTAAACCAGATTTATGCCAAAAAATCATACAAACAAAATCAATTATTTATTTACTCAAATATTTAATTATACCTTATTTTTTAATATTTATATTATAATTTGAAAATTTCTTAACTGCTGTAGCACGCACGACACAATATCATTAATATTTAATTTTGTTAAATGATAATAATTTGATATCAATAACTTTTTTTTTTTATGATTATCAATTAATATATTTTTTTAAATTGTTCTTTTTTTCCTTGGTCTTTTTTACCGATTACCATAAGCTGGCGAGCACCCTTTCAATTAAAAACTTATAAATAGTTTATTTATTTATTTATTTGATACGTTGTGTCACTCAATATTTTTCAGAACTGACTATCCACTATAGGTACCTACCCAGTACCCACCCACCACCCCTTTTAGCTGTGAGACAATTGTCTCACAAAAATCCTCTCGCGCCGCCACTGATCTCGAGTAGTTTAGGACGCTGTAAGAAAATGAGC
This sequence comes from Acyrthosiphon pisum, assembly GCF_005508785.2. Lineage (NCBI taxonomy): Eukaryota > Metazoa > Arthropoda > Insecta > Hemiptera > Aphididae > Acyrthosiphon > Acyrthosiphon pisum. The sequence continues at coordinate 519 of NW_021776264.1, read as the reverse complement.
CTTTAATATTGTGCCATTTCAAAATGGGAGGATTTCAAAATTTACAAAATTGTTACTGACTCACTCACTCACTGATCATAAAAATTATAAGACACTTCCCGTATAGGTAGAAACGTTAAATTTGACACAAAGGTAGGTCTTACAGTGTAACTAAAGGGAAAAATCTAAAAAATGAATTTTTTTCAAAATTAATACCATTTCAGTGCATAGGCGTGCGCAGACTTCAGTTTCCGGTCGAGCCTGGTAGAATTAGTGCCCCAATATTTTGACAGTGCCCCTATTTTTATTTTTTTTACACATTTACATACATTCTTAATGTAAAATGTAAATTTTGTGTAAAATGAAAAGTGTAATATTTAAATGTAAAAATATAATCAAGTTGAATGTGCACACAACATATAATATGTGCTAATTTCTAGACATATATTTTTAATCTTAAAATTAAAACGATAAAAATACGACCGATATTGGCAAGAATAAAATTAATTATAATGTCTCATCATATTAATTCACCGAATT
>NW_021776262.1:3375-4994 GCF_005508785.2 Acyrthosiphon pisum | reverse complement strand
TTAATTCACTACAAAGCTGAAAAGCTGTAAAACATAAAAAAAAACTCCCAATAAAATTTTATTTTAATTTTTTTTAATGTTCTGTAGTGAATTAACTATTAAAGATAAAATTTTGAAAATCTTCACTGTACTTTTCCTAACCAATGTGAACCTAAACAAGACTCCAAACAATGAAATCCGCTCTTCGGTTTCGGAGATCTATCTCACAAAATGAAAATGAAAATGATTTTTTGTGGGGCTGTTCACACCGACATTTTTCTAGATTCAAATTGTTATACCGCTTGGGTGTGAAATCAGTTGATAAATTTCTAAAAATTAAAAATCAAGAAAGTTTACATGCCGATCCCTGACTTGGCAATCGTTTTGTTTTGTACCTATTTTTAAAGGTTTAACAAAATAGGTACAAAACAAAAAAATATAGGTAAAGTATAGTGATGATCAAAATGTCTAAGTAACCTGACCTATTGGAACTTGCTATTGGCCTGACGGATGCATGACATTAATATTTTAAATAATTAGTATTTGTTTTACTAAAAATTTATATTTACTAGTATTTATTGTATGCAATACTACAAGAAGAAAATCCTAATTTGATAAGCTATATTATATGTGTAGGAGGTACCCATTTAAAATATTCGAACAACAAAACGGCTATCTTGGAAATTTAACAAACATAATTGCCTAAAAAAAATTGTTGATAATTTTTTCATTTTTCAAAAAAAAAAATCGAATCTTAATATGCTATTCAATCAGAATTTCGATACTTATTACTGTAAAAAAAACTGCATTTAAATATATTGTTATTCCGTGGAGATACTAAGGATGATACAGGATTTTTGGGACATAGGTACTGTATATATAACAAAATTCGCTATTATTCATATTCACGAACACAATTATACAATTGTTTGTCGTTAGTTTACTCTAGTATAGTTATATTTGTTGGTATGGGAAACTATAAATATAGGTACATTCATATAATTGTTATAAAATTATATATTATCATAACCATGTGATTTAATATTATCTATGTTTACGCACATTTATAGAAAAGCACAAATATTGTTTGTCTTTGTATTTATTTATTTATTTAAATATACATATGATGCATACGTACTATTTTTTTTTATTTTTGTGTATAATAATGCACGTGGTTTATATTATTTTGTTGGATTATATTGATTTTACAACCATGTGGATTTTGTTTCACTGTCTGTATTCACATTTTGGGACAGTAAAAAATGTTTGGATTTTCAACATTTCGGTGGTTTCGGTCGCATAGGTGCCAATAGACTTCTAAAACATGGAGTGCTATAATTGTTAATGTCTCACAGAGACGTGGGGAATTGCCCCACAAGCCCACAATTACCAAAATGTCCAAAATTACATAATATTACAAGTTATAAATCTGCAATAATCAATCCTTGAAAACTTTTTTGGACAAATTTTAACGCACTTCATATTAATGATAAAAACAAAATATTTATGTATAATACAAAATATATTCATGGCATATGGTATATTGCATGCTCCCATGCAAACCCCGCTATGTAGGTACATGATCGCGATGGGCGAGGTTACTTATGGTGGCTGGAAAACAGTCAACTAAGGACACATGG
>NW_021776262.1:0-956 GCF_005508785.2 Acyrthosiphon pisum | reverse complement strand
TATCCTATTAGTAGGATATGATCTTATAAGATCATTTTCAATACCTCTAATACCAGCTAGTATAGCTTCTTAAGTAATAGATCGAGGTTTATACCACCAAAAGCCTTTTTGACGTCCAGAAAAATTCCCATAGTTTTCTTATTTAGATCAAGATTTTCATGTATGTACTTATTAACAAAGAAATGCGCATAATTTACTGATCTGCCTTGTAGAAAACCAAATTGGAAATCAGTAAAGAAAGAGTTAGCTTGTAAAAAGTTTATAATTCAGGACTTAATGGATTTTTCAAAAATGTTTGATAACGATAATGATAAAGAAATAGGTCTATAATTACAGCAATTTAATTTGTCACCTGATTTAAAAATAGGTATAACAATGCATTTTTAAGGCATGATGGGTAGATTCCAGTAGACAAAGACATATTATACAGTAGCATTAGAGGATAAGAGATACTACGAGCAGTATTTTTCAATATATAATTTGTAATATTGTATTCGTAAAAGGATGCATTAGGTTTAATTTTGAGAATATGTTTTTCGATTGCATCTTGGGTAATAGGAGAAAAAAAAATTGAATCATTAACATGACAGTTTTTATTTAGGGTATCCCAACTTAGATTCTTCTTATCCATATTTATAATATTAGTTTCAACATTTTTACCCACGTTTATTAAAAAGTTATTAAATTCGTTTGCAATACTGATTTCATCATTTATAATTGTTACGTTATTATATTTAATTTTATCAATGATTATCTTATTTTTATTTGTCTTGCCAGCTATTTAGTTGATCATTTTCCACATTTGCTTTGGATTACTCTGATATTTACGTAGTAAATTTTGATAATGTAATTTTTTGGCTTTTCTTATTAGAGTAATTAGTAAATTGGAGTATTGTGGATATTTACGTTTTAAATTAACATCAAATGGACGTTTATATGATAATTTAGATAATTTT
>NW_021776261.1:0-2860 GCF_005508785.2 Acyrthosiphon pisum | reverse complement strand
TTTCCTATTATCGAACAAAAATAATAGGCGGGGCTAGGGTGATGTGATTTCAGCCCCACCCAAGGTTAAAAATTGAAAATTCATAGTTATAACTACACCATAATTTAGTACATATTTTATATGAATTTGTACGACTATTTTCAAACTTTTACTAACCCAGACAGCAATTTTTTGTTTAATAATATTATTATAACATTATAATCACGAATAATATTAGTTTAACGTTATTATAATACTATTATAATATTATCGTTACAAAATGCTGTCTGGGAATATATATTTTTAACTACAAAATCATTTTTTCATTTTAAATTTGATACATTTTGTCAAAATTTGAACTTTAAATACTTATAAAAAAAATTGTGCGTATGTATTTTTAATATCTTTAAACTTCTACTTACGCAATACATCAGGGGCCTTGTATTAAATTTTCAAGCTTTTTTACCATACAAATAAAATTTTATTGACATTCATGGAAAAAAAACTAAAAAAATTGGAAACTGAAAATGTCCATTATAACAGTTCAAAACAAATCAAAATATTTTGAAAATGTTATCGTGTATAGAAATGCTAATATAAACAACCAGTGAAAATTTAATGTTTCTACAATTATATGTTTTAGTGTTACGCCAAAAACCAAAATAAATTGGATCGAAAACTGATTTTGAGTAAAAATTCCCGATTTTTCTTAATTGTTTTTGTTTTCCCCGGTGCTTTTGATTACTGGGAATTATAAATGTTGACCTCCTCGATACACCAACTAGATTCACTTTGCCGTCGAACAAAATACTGAAGTTGAAAATCGATGCATTATTTCGACTATATAGGTATTATCGTGTACACAGACACAATAAAAAAATAAATAAAAAAACACACATCATTGTAAAATCAATTGATTCATCGCTCTGCACAGAAACTAAAAAAAAGAAAGTACCTACTTTATTTTATGAATAATATATTGAATTAAATTGAATTGTTTACTTTATTGTCTTTGAAACCCATAATTAATCTACTTACCTCATTTATAATAGTACATTTATAATAATAAATTACTAAATTAAAAATAAATTTATATTTTATTATGAAATGTAGCCTCTAAAACCCCCTTCTGTATACGCGTGCCTGATTTGTATTGTCACAGGATCATCCTTAAGTGGTACAAAGAATGTCTAGTAGGTATATAAAATATGGTTTTAAAATACACGTATATTGAAAAATTCCAAAAATCATAATTTGAGCATTAAAATAGGAATAAACTGCTTAAAATATCATCTTGTCCTATAACTCGGTGACGATGTGACATCTGCTCACGATATCGGGTATTTTTTTTTTTTTTTTTTTTTATATTTGTTCATTGTAACGACCTCAAGGTCTTTGACAATGCTTATCACAAGTATCACGATATCGGGTATTGACAAATTAAATTTAAGAAATGCGATAACCTTTCCAGGAATCCGGAGTTTCCTTACTGTATGCCATGCTGACCGCATACCTATACATATTTAATATTATATTATAATTTTCTTTGTTTTATTACAAGATTTCCATATAAAATATTTGTCAATGTAAATTTAAGGGCTTACGCGTGAGGTACTTGAAAGCACGTAGCCCTGGATAAATCGATTAGCTTTTTTTTAAGTTTTTTTACCGACGCCTAACTTCAAGCTTACTTACGAATAAAATGTATAGAATTAGTCGCATGAAAAACGTAAAAGGCATAGGTATCGTATTGAATATTTAAAATTTTTTTACTCACGAACAATAATTGTATAAGAAGTAAAAATAAAATAAAAGAGCAAACAAAAAATGGGCACACATCCACTTACGTAGCATAAAACTACTGGCTGAGCCGAAAAAAACTTTAAAGAACCCAAAGACAGCCAGAGGATGACCTGTATGTGATGTTAAGCTGGAAAATAAATTATTTAAAGTAAAACATCATTATAACGATATAATTATTTTCTTATTTTCGTAATTTAGACAAATTTCGTAGGTACCAACCTATTATTTTTTTGGGATTGTCTATTACCATTTTAATGCTGTTACTTTTGTCTGGTTTTATTTAATGATGTTTTTGTCTGTCAACAAGTGTTAGAGCTGATAATATTTGCTCGTTCAATTATGAATATGGAGTAGAATTTTTCGGTAAACCTAATCATGTACAGTAAAACTAATTAGTAACTATTCAAAAACAGGAAATTCACGATACTTAATAATATTGGGAACATCTGGCAGCAGAAAACTGAAATTCTTAATGACTTCGGATTTCGACAAAATCCATCCTGGTTTTGTGTTAAACTTATTTCAAATTATATAAATAGTAAAATTTTTTGATAATCGTAGATTTCCGATTTAATTTTCGAGATTTTGATAAATTTTGTCAACATTTGAACTTAGAATACTTATAAAAATAATTGTGTTTATAATATATTTTTTTTAGATTTGTTGGTTACAGTATGAGCTATATATTATGACAATCCTAGTTTTAAATTATCAATTCTTAGCTATAAAAATCGAACATTTCTTTGTCATTTTTTAACTACAAAATAATTTTTTGAACATTTTCGAGATTTTCATAAATAATGAATTTTAAATACTTATAAAAAAAACCGTGCTTATGGAAATATGGAAATATAAGATTTATATAACTCATTATATTTATTAAATCCATTTTTATATAATCATTATAATCTGTGATAATACTTCACGTTCACAAAAAAATATAGTTACCCGGCGTATTGTATAGGCAAAACAGGTACATTGCTGCGCTGTGTCAAAATATTGACGATAATTTTAGGTCTTCGCGTATAAGCATTTGTAGGTATCAAAATGTACTATGTGGATACTACTGTGTGAATAC
>NW_021776260.1:0-1150 GCF_005508785.2 Acyrthosiphon pisum | reverse complement strand
GTCATTATAATTTAATAAAAATTAGATTTAAATTTTTAAAGCATAGTAAATGTAACAATATTATAGTACTTATATCCGTGTCATTAGAATGGCGATTAGAGTAATAAACTATAAATATTTTCAATAAACAAATTATTGTTGAAAACTATTATCTTATTATCTTACTTTTTGAGATATAAATTACTAGTAGGTAGGTTACAAGGGCGCCCATAGGAAAATTCTTAAGGGGGGACAAAATTTTAATTTATCAATCCATTTATAAAACAAATTTTTAACCAATTAACCATAAATGTATTTTATTGAATTTCTATTTAATTAATAATATAGATTCAACACGTCATAAAACATTAATTATATTAAATTTATTAAAACATTAGTTTTCAAATAAAAATTGTAAATTTCTTTTCTTAACACCAAATATATTTATTATTTGTTCTATATATTCATTCTTTTTATCTTCAATTTTTTCCCTATGTACACTTATCATACATAATCCATCAAGTCTATCTTCACTCATTGTAGATCTTGTCCATGTCTTTACTCTTTGTAATGTACTCAATGATCGTTCTACAGTGCATATCGTAGGTGGCAATATAAAATATATTATAATACCTTTCTTGACGGCAGGAAAAAATTCACACTCCTTTAACAATTTTGTATAATCTACCATTGTATCGTTTATAAATGATTGTGATTTTAATTTCCAATAATCATACCAAAATAAACCGTTAACTTTTATATTAGGTATTTTAATGATTTTCAATATCTTGAAGTATGTTAATATATTCATTTTTTGTAGTTTAGCCATTTCATTTGGAAGCAACCAACATAATTTAAATGGAGTCTCATTGTTTTCATTAAATCTATTATTTAACGAGCTAATAATTGAGTCTAAATATGGTATAAATATAGATATTCTGTAATAATCTTCGATAGAATCATTTGATGAACAATTATGATTTGATTGTTGACTCTGATGGTTTGTTCTTCGAGGTATTTTATGTATAAAATCTAAGCTATTTGCAGCTTTAGTGATTTCCTCAAAAATTGTATTAAAATACTCTATGCTGTTTTCTCTATGTTTAGTTAATATACCAAGAAGTTCAGTTTTGAACAAATTTGTGAACAGAATGAAGATTAACACTTGTAC
>NW_021776259.1:0-647 GCF_005508785.2 Acyrthosiphon pisum | reverse complement strand
TAATAAATCCAATTCATTTTAATGTCGGACTAGATCAGAAAATACAATTTTAATTGAATAAATTCCTTCTGTCCGCACCCCGCAATAAATACGATAAAAGCCCCCGATAATTAAATAATATAGTGAATCGAAATATAATTTATAATACAAATAAATATAGGAAATGAAAAAAAAAAAAAAAAAAATGAAAAAAAAAAAAAAAGGTAAAATTTAGGGTTAAATTTTTATTTATAAAGTAATAGTAAGGGATAACAAATATAAGAAAAATATCTTAATGGAATAATACATATAGGACGATAAGTAAATTAATATTATATTATGGTGTTGGGAAAAGACTTAATGGTATATACATATATGTATTGCATAAAATGAAATATATTGTAATAGATTAAGGAATTTATATTATATTAAATTTATAATTTATATTATATTGGAATATTAACACTAAGATAAGATTATTATTGTAAAACTAAAGAGAAATATTGTTAAAATACTAACATAAATAAAAACTGATTGTAATGTATACTTATTATGATTATAATAATTATAATATATTGTGGATTGTACTTTGTATCATTGGTAATAATAATTGACATATGTAACAAGAAATATCTCAAAGATTGTACTACATATTCTTGAAAATAGTA
>NW_021776258.1:0-818 GCF_005508785.2 Acyrthosiphon pisum | reverse complement strand
TACATATTAATATTATCTATTTATCACTAAAAATTATTTAAAAGTTTGTATAATATTCTAGTAATAAATTAAATATTTAAATAAGATACATTTTCTTTATTGCGATTTTTGGTCAGATTCACAAGTTTTACTTTTTAATGGAAGCACTCAAGTAAAAGTTGTTTACTGAGATTTTGGCGTTGTAATATTTACACACAATTATATCTTTGTTAATACAAGGTAAGTAAACGGGATGTCATATTATATTTTTGATTCTGAGTGGAGCGAGAAAACTAGTGGTTATGTAATAATTAGCATGTTTATAATATAATGTCGTTAAAATGATTTTAAATCCGCGAGTTTGAGTTATTTTATTTGCCAGTAAAAATACAATTTTCAGTGAATTTAAAATTGTCGATAAATATGTAAGGAAATATTATCGAAGAATTACGAAAAAACGGAACATACATGATTTTTTCCTTACTTTGATATTTAACAGCTGATATACCTACTACTCTCTTACAACCTCTGCTCTGCAGGCACATCTTGTATTTTTAGACGAATTTCGAATTTTTAGTTTTCTTGATATGTTTAAGAGTTCAAGGACGAAACCACCGACCACCTTGATTAATTTTTGGATGGACTACTAAAACTAACTGAAATAAAGTGTTTTTTTTTTTGCATTATAATATCACTTATTTTTATGTTCATATTTTTATTCCGTAGTGTCATATACTCATACCTACCTATAGTCTGATGCTCTTTGGTACAATTTGCGCTGTGGGGTCAAAAATTATTATATAAAATCGGTGACCTAAGTGAAGTTTCAAAATAAAAAG
>NW_021776257.1:0-705 GCF_005508785.2 Acyrthosiphon pisum | reverse complement strand
ATGATGGATGGTATTAAATTTAAATTCAATTATATAATATCATTGTATAAGAAAAACGATTCTGAGCGGTGACGGTATGTCAGTCTAGGTATAAGACAATATTATATTATAGTCTATATAGTATTTAAAAAAAATTGACCTATAATAAATTCCAAATTAATCATATCATAATATCTATTGAGTACTAATAACGCGTTATACCTACATCAACAACAAACCGTGATACTAATATACTATCATAGATATATAATAGTATACTTTAGTCTTTAGAAGTTTAAAAGAAATAACCAACGAATAATATTATACAATCACAATTCACAACAAAATAACTAAAATAGTTATTCTAGGTTTTTAATATGTAATTTTGTCCAAATTTGAACTTAAAATGACTATAAAAATAAACTGTGTAAATGATTTTTTAGATTTTTTGGTAACTGAATTAATTACTTACGTGGAATCTTGTTTTAAATTTTTAATTCTTAGATACAAAAATTGAACATTTTATAAAATTTATTAGCTAAAAAATAATTATTACGTTTTAAATTTGATAAATGTTGTCAAAAATCGTACTTTAATGCTTATAAAAAAAAATTGTGCCTATGTATTTTTAATAGTTTTCAACTGCTATTGTAACAATATATCAGGAGCCTTGTATTAATTTTTTACACTTTTCGGCCCAACAGATAAAATTTATTCATATTTATA
>NW_021776256.1:0-2585 GCF_005508785.2 Acyrthosiphon pisum | reverse complement strand
ATCCCGTCCCGTTTCACCAATACGTAATATTTTTTCATAATTTTTTTACCAAAAGATAGAGTTGAATATATTTAAGTTTTGTTGTAAGTTTCATAAGTCTTAGTTCATTTTTGAATTAACTACAGCTCGTCCCGGCTACAATTTGGACTATATTTCAGCACCTGTGGCGGTGGAATCCCGTCCCGTTTCACCAATACGTAATATTTTTTCATAATTTTTTTACCAAAAGATAGAGTTGATTATATTTAAGTTTTGTTGTAAGTTTCTTAAGTCTTAGTTCTTTTTTGAATTAACTACAGCTCGTCCCGTCTACAATTTGGACTATATTTCAGCACCTCTGGCGGTGGAATCCCGTCCCGTTGCACCAATACTTAATATTTTTTCATAAATTTTTTACCAAAAGATAGTGTTTAATATACTTAAATTTTTGTTGTAAGTTGCATAAGTGTTAGTTCCTTTTTGAATTAACTACAGCTCGTCCCGTCTACAATTTGGACTATATTTCAGCACCTGTGGCGGTGGAATCCCGTCCCGTTTCTCCAATACTTAATATTTTTTCATAATTTTTTTACCAAACGATAGGGTTTAATATACTTAAGTTGACGTGTAAGTTTCATAAGTCTTAGTTCATTTTTAAATTAACTACAGCTCGTCCCGTCTAAATATTAACCCAATTACGCACACGTGTGCCGGTGGAATCCCGTCCCGTTTCTCCAATACGTAATATTTTTTCATATTTTTTTTACCAAAAGATAGTGTTTAATATACTTAAGTTTTGGTGTAAGTTTCAAAAGTCTTAGTTCATTTTTGAATTATCTACAGCTCGTCCCGTCTACAATTTGGACTATATTTCAGCACCTGTGGCGGTAGAATCCCGTCCCGTTTCTCCAATACGTAATATTTTTTCATAATTTTTTTACCAAAAGATAGGGTTTAATGTACTTAAGTTGAAGTGTAAGTTTCATAAGTTTTAATTAATTTTTGATTTAACTACAGCTCGTCCCGTCTACAATTTGGACTATATTTCAGCACCTGTGGCGGTGGAATCCCGTCCCGTTTCTCCAATACGCAATATTTGTTCATAATTTTTTTACCAAAAGATAGAGTAGAAAATACTTAAGTTTTGGTGTAAGTTTCATAAGTCTTAGTTCATTTTTGAATTAACTACAGCTCGTCCCGTCTACAATTTGGACTATATTTCAGCACCTGTGGCGGTGGAATCCCGTCCCGTTTCACCAATACTTAATATTTTTTCATAAATTTTTTACCAAAAGATAGTGTTGAATATACTTTAGTTGACGTGTAAGTTTCATAAGTTTTAATTAATTTTTGATTTAACTACAGCTCGTCCCGTCTACAATTTGGACTATATTTCAGCACCTGTGGCGGTGGAATCCCGTCCCGTTTCTCCAATACTAAATATTTTTTCATAAATTTTTTACCAAACGATAGGGTTTAATATACTTAAGTTGACGTGTAAGTTTCATAAGTCTCAGTTCATTTTTAAATTAACTACAGCTCGTCCCGTCTACAATTTGGACTATATATCAGCACCTGTGGCGGTGGAATCCCATCCCGTTTCTCCAATATTTAATATTTTTTCATAAATTTTTTACCAAAAGATAGGGTTGAATATACTTGAGTTGACGAGTAAGTTTCAAAAGTCTAAGTTCATTTTTGAATTAACTACAGCTCGTCCCGGCTACAATTTGGACTATATTTCAGCACCTGTGGCGGTGGAATCCCGTCCCGTTTCTCCAATATTTAATATTTTTTCATAAATTTTTTACCAAAAGATAGGGTTGAATATACTTGAGTTGACGTGTAAGTTTCAAAAGTTTTAATTAATTTTTGATTTAACAACAGCTCGTCCCGTCTACAATTTGGACTATATTTCAGCACCTGTGGCGGTGGAATCCCGTCCCGTTTCATCAATACGTAATATTTTTTCATAATTTTTTTACCAAAAGATAGAGTTGAATATATTTAAGTTTTGTTGTAAGTTTCATAAGTCTTAGTTCATTTTTGAATTAACTACAGCTCGTCCCGTCTACAATTTGGACTATATTTCAGCACCTGTGGCGGTGGAATCCCGTCCCGTTTCACCAATACTTAATATTTTTTCATAAATTTTTTACCAAAAGATAGTGTTGAATATACTTTAGTTGACGAGTAAGTTTCATAAGTTTTAATTAATTTTTGATTTAACTACAGCTCGTCCCGTCTACAATTTGGACTATATTTCAGCACCTGTGGCGGTGGAATCCCGTCCCGTTTCTCCAATACTAAATATTTTTTCATAAATTTTTTACCAAACGATAGGGTTTAATATACTTAAGTTGACGTGTAAGTTTCATAAGTCTCAGTTCATTTTTAAATTAACTACAGCTCGTCCCGTCTACAATTTGGACTATATTTCAGCACCTGTGGCGGTGGAATCCCGTCCCGTTTCTCCAATATTTAATATTTTTTCATAAATTTTTTACCAAAAGATAGGGTTGAACATACTTGAGTTGACGTGTAAGTTTCAAAAGTTTTAATTAATTTTTGATTTAACTACAGCTCGTCCCGTCTACAATTTGGAC
>NW_021776255.1:0-855 GCF_005508785.2 Acyrthosiphon pisum | reverse complement strand
TAAGTTATAACGCGTTATACATCAACAAAAATCCGTGGTAAAATCATAGACATATAATAGTATACTTTAGAAGTTTCAAGTACCCACGAATAATATTATACAATCACAACAAAATAACTAAAATAGTTATCCTAGGTTTTTAATATGTAATTTCGTCTAAATTTGTACTTAAAATGACTATAAAAATAAACTGTGTAAATGTATTTTTTAAATTTTTTGGTAACAGAATTAATTACTTATGTGGAATCTTGTTTTAAATTTTTAATTCTTAGATACAAAAATTGAACATTTTATAAATTTTTAACTACAAAATAATTTTTCAAATTAAAATTTGATAAATTTTGTCAAAATTTGATCTTTAAATGCTTATAAAAAAAAATTGTGCCTATGTTTTTTTAATATTTTTCAACTGATATTGTAACAATATATCAGGAGCTTTGTATTAAATTTATACACTTTTTGGCCCAACAGATAAAACTTTATTGATATTTATAGAAAAAAAAACTAAAAAAATTGAAAACTGACCATGTCTGTACACAGCTCAAAAAGAATCAAATTATTTTCAAAATTTTATGGTGTATAGGAAATGCTAATATAAACATTCAGTAAAATTTTCATGTATCTGCAGTTATTCGTTTTTGAATTACAACAAAATAAGGAAATCGCTACATGAGAATTCGAGTGAATATCCAGTGTTGTAAAAATTTGAATTTCAAACGATCATAAAAATTTAATTTGACTTTCTTATAGATATTTTTTGTTTGATAAAGGTAGATAATCTTATATAGGAATCTTGTATTACATTTTCATATCTTAGATTTAAAAGAAAAAATTTTTCGAATTCTTAACTCAAAA
>NW_021776254.1:0-1271 GCF_005508785.2 Acyrthosiphon pisum | reverse complement strand
TACTCAACTTATGTGATAACGTGATCCATAACAACCTGGTGTTTGGAATACATACATATCATATAAATCATGTAACTATGATATCAGCACAGAGTACGATCATAGCAAGCGATACTCCACATTATCATAGATAGTAAAAGACTTATCTATAATATCTATTATTAATCGAAAATCAGCTTAATCAGACAACACTGTTTCCTTCGATGTTCAACAGACAGGACCTGGTATGTAGCGGGGTCGTGGGGATTACACGTGTATATGGATATGTGACAGTAATGGTCCAATCACTTATAATATGACAATAATATATTGTAGCGAGTAGGTACAATGGTTATCGCTATTATACTTTGGGTTCGACCGATATCGAGTTTATTACTTTTAGCTTCTGGTCTTTATAATTGATAAGTATTATCATGAGAAGTGCAGCAGTGCCGCAATCACTTTTAGTGGGGCGCACGGTGGACGCCCTGCTAAATGCGCATTGTACAATACATTTAGGGGCACAACTTATAAGCTTACTGTACTTGAAATGATTTGAAAAGTGTAATATCTATTACTCTGGGGCATCAAAATCCAAATTGCTGCGGTATCTACCGACTAGGTATAACGCATTAACACACAAACACCTGCCAAAACTACCCAACTTTGAGGAGTTATATCTCATCAACGGATTAATGAAAAATGAAAATTTAAACGTGATAATTCATAAAAAAAATAGCTTTATTAATTTATGAAATTAAAAGTATAGGTTACCATTTGAAAATCAGAAGTTGATAGTGTTTTTCCTAATAAATATGAGGGTGAAAAATATAAAAAAGTTATGCAATTCTAGAACAGCGTAGATCTATAATTTTGAAAAAAAAAAAATTTGAAAAAAGTGAATACTTTTTGAGATAATGAGTGTTTTACGCTTAATCAATCACCCTGTAGGATAAAAAATTATTTGAATTAAAAATGTTATTAAATCAAAAATTAATAAAATGGACTGGCTAAAAAATTCAAAAATATAAAAAATGATTTGATATTAATTTGTAATTATTTGGCGGTATTTTTAAAAGAATCGGACAAAGTGGGGGGGCTGGCTAAAAAAATTGAAAAATTCGTAAAAAATATAAAAAATGATTTGCAATTAGCGAAACTCGATTTGCAATTAGTTGCAATTAGTTTGCAATTAATTGGCGGTAGTTTGAAGTCGATCAGACAAAGTGGGGGGGGGGCTACATGAAGTTGGCCACCCTGATTTTGAGTTTGATTTTACTCAAAACTGGGTG
>NW_021776253.1:0-998 GCF_005508785.2 Acyrthosiphon pisum | reverse complement strand
ACGAAAAGCAAAAGGGTTCCACTGACTCAAACCCATACACAACAAAAAAAAAAATGTACCGTCACTATCTGACGTTATGACACCATTACAAAAATTAAATGAGAGGTTGGACAGGCTTGAAAATAGCCAGCCCAAAACCCAAAGCACAAAAGAGGAAGAAATGAGTAGAACTCTTCGAATCATAACATGGAACGCTAACGGCCTTGTACAACGTAAACAAGAACTTGAACATCTTATGAACAACGAAAAAATTGACATAGCTTTAATTTCAGAAACCCACTTCACATCCTGGACCACTCTAAAATTACATGGCTATCGAATATATACAACAGAACATCCTAGCAATCGCGCACATGGAGGAACTGCAATAATAATAAAAGAATCAATTAAACATTATGAACTTGATAAACATCCTCAAGAACATTTACAGGCAACTAGTGTCCATATTAATGACGGCAACAACGATTTAACCATCTCTGCTATATATTGTCCACCAAGACATAAAGTAGATGACAAAAAATTTATTGAATTTTTCCAGACACTCGGTAGCAGATTCATTGCTGGAGGAGATTATAATGCCAAACACACCTTTTGGGGATCGAGATTGATTACCACCAAAGGGCGGGAATTGTTCAAATCAGCAAATACAATTAAAGCACAATTTATTTCAACTAGAAAACCGACATATTGGCCTACTGACCCAAATAAACTACCTGATCTTATTGATTTCTACGTAGTGAAAGGAATTTCATCAAACTATACGGAAGTTGAAGGATTAATAGAACTGACGTCGGATCACATTCCTGTGCTTCTCTCACTAAGCTCAGAAGTGATAATGAAACAAAAAAAAATGTCTATAACAAACAAAAAAACAAATTGGGACTTATTCAGAAATACGCTCGAAGAAAACATAATACTTTCAACTCGACTAAAAACAATAGCAGACATTAATACTGCAGTTAAAAAAATAACCGACGAGATTGTTAGTGCTGCGGAAA
>NW_021776252.1:0-729 GCF_005508785.2 Acyrthosiphon pisum | reverse complement strand
GAATGAAAAAAGGTTGAGAAACGCTGGTTTAGTGATCGACGATAGGTATTGATAGTTAGTTACCTACCTATCTAGGTTGTTTAAAATCTCTGGTGTATCATAAAAAATTTTTAGCGAGCCATCACAGACACGCGTGCTATGGATTTGCCAATCCTCGGACCAATCATGTTATAGGTAGTAGGTACCATTCATAGGCAGGGTATGCCGGTATTTTTAAACATATTTAGCTCAATACAATAAATAACTCCCCAAAAACTCTTAATACGTACAAATAATTTGCCATATAATACAAAAAGAAATTAGCATGCATTTTATTTAGCTAATTTATTGGTTTTAGATATTTTAATTTGAAAAGTATGTACCAGTGGCGAATTCTCCAGGCATGATCAGCATGCACCGCATGCTTAACAATAAAAACGTAATTAATAAAAATATAAAAATAATTTTGTCATCAATAATTTATTATTATGTATACTGTGATTTCATTCCAATAAAGTAACAGTATAAAAACCTACAGACATTTGATCATATTATAATAATATAATAATGAAAAAAATTGATAATTTAATCAATCAAAATTCTTTTTTTCGAAGTTGTAGGTAGTATGAAAATAAGCAATAACCGCAGGGGCTTGAATGTTCTGGTGGCAAAACCAGCAATTCTCATGAAAATGGTGGATTTTGATTTCAATTATATTATCATAAGTTAGCAATCTGTTTTATTATTTCT
>NW_021776251.1:3046-4099 GCF_005508785.2 Acyrthosiphon pisum | reverse complement strand
TGCACTATACGTTTAATATAAACTTTTATAAATATTTAAGACGTACATGACAAGTGTGACATTAATATTCTAACAATTTTAAATCATCAACTTGATTATTGAATGGATTATTTTTTATTAAAACCTTGTAATTAAGTGAACATACTTATACGCTATGAGATAGTTAATGAAGTACAATGCGTTTACCCACTACCCAGGGTTTTGTAGATATATGTACCTATAGGTAGGCATCTATTAAATTCCTATTTTTTTATTTTTTTTTATTTATTCTTCAAGAAGATAATGGGCCCCACTGAACATGTTCGTGTGGGGGTCCATGAGTTCACGATTTTAAATATAAATACATTAAATAGTTCTTATAAATTAAGTATTTACAATTTGTAATACTTATACATTTCTCACATATCTAACTATAATATTAATAATATAAGAAATATATTTTTTTTTCTCTTTGTTTATATAATATAGTATTATGTAAAACATTGTGTAGTTAAATAATACAATATAATATGTTAATATAAAACTAAATTTAAATTTTATTTACTGTCTTACATCTCCATTTTATTAAATACTTGTTTTGCAACAGCAAATATATGGGGTTCTAAAATGCCCATTGTTTGACCTCTATATTTTTTCATGGAATCAGTACCATAGATATCTGTATGCCTATTTGTCCATCGCCACAATATTCTATTTTTTAATAATTCTCTTAATGGTGAACTCAGTTCTGCTAAATTTGGAATGAATTTTTTGATATAATTTATTATACCTAATATGCTATATAAATGTTTCTTATTATTTGGTATAGCTAACTCTTTTATCACAGTTATTCAATCATTATCAGGCCTCATAACATTTTTTGAAAATAATAAATCCAGATATATAACCTCATTTTCATAAAATTGAATTTTTTCAGGATTAAATTTAATATTAAATTGTTTTGCTCTGTTTATTACTTCTTTAACTGTTTCATTCATTTCATTTTTGGTATTAGTTGCACACAAAATGTCATCATAAGTATACTATTACATTTTTTTATATTCCCAAAATATT
>NW_021776251.1:0-2140 GCF_005508785.2 Acyrthosiphon pisum | reverse complement strand
TACAGTGATATTATATCATTGAATTCAAATTAATACTGTCCATTATACAGTGACGCACTTCTAACCTACTGTACAACAGAGCGACATCCACTTACCCACCTTTTTTTATTTTATTTTGTGATTAGACTAGTTATATTATTCAACTCGGTTTTACCTATAGAGTTAATACAGCTCTTATACATACATTTTTTGTTGTTTATAGTAAAATATTTAACTTTAAATTAACATATTTAATTAATTATTATTTCACCAAACTCAAATGTAGAAATTTGCAGGAATAATTTTTGTAATTATTTTAAAAGTGGAATAATTATCGGTATAATATTATGTATTATAATGCATGTATTTGAATAAATATATACCTATTACAATATAGGTACTAGTATTATAAGTAGGATACCAGAAGAGGTTTTTTATATAATTAAAGACAGACGTTAAACACGAAGATAATCGAATATGTGCACATTTGTATGCCAAATGTTTTACAAAATCAAATGAATAGTATTTAAATTGCACATTAAATATATTTTTAGGTATTATAATACAAACATAATATTTACAATTCTTATAAATAAGCAATATAAAATTGTTAGATAATTGTAGAAACAACAATATAACACAATAATACAAAATAATCTATATAAATATAAATTATACGATGGAACAATAATTAAAAAATGTGGGTAAGTGGATGTCGCTTTGCTGTACAGTAGGTTACAAGTGGGTCGTTGAAATGGAGGGTGTTAAATTTGAATTCAATGATATAATATCATTGTATAAGAAAAACGATTCTGAGCGAAAACGGCCAGTCAGCCTATAATATTAACATATTACTATGTATATTTGATGATATTATTTTGAATAAAATAATTTATGTATTAACCTATTTATGTGGAACCTTGTTTTAAATTTTGAATCCTTAACTATAAAAGTTGAACATTTTATAGATTTTTAACTACAAAATAATTGTTAAATTTTAAATTTGATAATTTATGTCGAAATTCAAATTTTAAATGCTTATTAAAAAAAAATGTTGCCTATATATTTTTAATATTTTTTAACTGATATTGTAACAATATATCAAGAGCCTTGTATTAAATTTTCACGATTTTTTACCCATCATATAAAATTTTATTTATATTCATAATAAAAAAATAAAAAAAGGTGGGTAAGTGGATGTCGCTCTGTTGTACAGTAGGTTACAAGTGGGTCACTGTATAATGGATAGTATTAAATTTGAATTCAATGTTATAATATCACTGTATAAGAAATACAATTCTAAGCGGAGATGGTTTGTCAGTCTAGGTATTAGACATACCTATTATAGGTATACTTATCTATAGTATTAAAAAAAAATTGACCTATAATAGGTATCAATAATAAATTCCAAATTAAACATATCACAATATCCATTAGGTAACACGTTATACATCAACAACAAACCGTGCTACTATCATAGATATATATAGTATACTTTAGAAGTTTCAGTACCCACAAATAATATTATACAATCACAACAAAATAACTAAAATAGTTATTCCAGGTTTTTTAATATGTAATGTCGTCCAAATTTGAACTTAAAATGACTATAAAAATAAACTGTGCTTATGTATTTCTTAGAATTTTTGACAACAGAATTAAATATTTACGTGGAATCTTGTTTTAAATTTTCAATCCTTAGATATAAAAGTTGAACATTTTATAAATTTTTAACTACAAATAATTATTCAATTTTAAATTTGATAAATTTTGTAAACATTTTAACTTCAAATGCTTATAAAAAAAAATTGTGCCTATGTATTTTTAATATTTTTCAACTGCTACTGTAACAATGTATCAGGAGCTTTGTATTAATTTTTTACACTTTTTGGCCCAACAGATAAAACTTTATTGATATTTATAAAAAAAAAAACTAAAAAAATTTAAAACTTACAATGTCCGTAAACAGCTCAAAAAGAGTCAAATTATTTTCAAAATTTTATCGTATATATAAAATGCTAATATAAAGATTCAGTGAAATTTTCAAGTTTCTACAGTCATTCGTTTTTTAATTACAACAAAATAAGAAAATCGTCTCATGAGAAATCGAGCAAATATCAAATGTTGTAAAAATATGAATTTCAAACGCTCATAAAAATTT
>NW_021776250.1:0-961 GCF_005508785.2 Acyrthosiphon pisum | reverse complement strand
AAATGTAAAATATATACAATCGCTTACAGTTTAATGTTTGATCATTTTAATAGATCATGGAGAGACTCATGGCAGACTTTCGTGTAATTCAGCGTAATGAGTTATTAGGGGCTTTAACAGGATTAACACATGTTCAACGTTTTCAGCTAGACGATGCTCACATATTTTGTACTACTGAAGAAGTTAGACAAAATCAAATTACATGGAATATTCAATTATATTAATTTATTATTATTTGATCTAGATTGGTCAAGAAATGATGAGTTCATTAGACTTTTTACGTCATGTATATACTGTATTTAGATTTACATTCCAATTTCGTTTATCTGCAAGACCTGAAAAGTATTTAGGGGAGTTGGAAATGTTGAAAAATGCTGAAAAGGTTAAAAGTTAACATTTTATTTATACAGAGTAGATTTCAAAATTTCTAATATAATGTAATTAGTAATTTATTTGGCTTACATAAATTATTTAATTTTAATTTTTCTTTACACATTTTAATAGCAATTAGCTGATAGCTTAAATTTATTTTGTAAACCATGGACATTAAATCCAGTAGATGGTGCTTTCTACGGACCAAAAATTGATATAACTATTTCGGATGCTTTAAAACGCCAACATCAATGTGCTACCATACAACTTGATTTCCAGCTCCCAATTCGGTTTAATTTAAACTTTATCAGGTATTTAATTTAAAATCTTAACTTAATGTTAGCATATGCCAACAGTTAATTTATAAATTATCCAATGATAATTTTACAATTCATACATTTTGCTGTAGTGAATCAGGAGAAAAGAAACGCTCAGTAATCATACATCGTGCTATATTTGGTTCAGTAGAAAGAATGATAGCTATTTTAACTGAATCGTTTGCAATATAAAGTATTGTAGAAACAGGACGGGATTCCACCGCCACAGGTGCTGAAATATAGTCCAAATTGTAGACGGGACGAGCTGTAGT
>NW_021776249.1:0-1158 GCF_005508785.2 Acyrthosiphon pisum | reverse complement strand
TTCCTTTAAAAAAAAATATTAAGTATTTTGTATAGTGCTTATAATTACTATGTTAGTATTATTTTATTTTTTTTTTTTTTTACATACGAGTATTTATTATATAATATGATAACTGATATAATTAATAGTTAATTATTGCCCGTAAGCATAATCACTTGGAGAATATCTCTGAGGCGGTTTTCTAGATCTAATTGGTCTGGGTGTTTTATTTACTATTACGGGATCGGCCGGATCGGGATTTTGATTTTCAACTACAGTTTCAGTATTTTTATAATTTTCATTTGTTTGTCTAGCTGGTGTAGGTGACAGTGAGTTATTTATTTGGTTGTGTGGCCATATCTGATCAGTGTGTCTTATCCATTCAGAACCCTCGTCTAGTATGATTTTATGAGTGTTTTTACTAATGTTTTCTGTAATTTTTCCTTTTTGCCAATTTTCATTTTTATTTCGATAATCCTTAACTAATACCAAATCACCCTCTTTTATATTAATATCTCTTTTTCCTGAATTTATTATTTGTGTAATTTGGTTATTAATAACTACTTCATTTGTGTTTGGGATTAATAAATCGAAAATGGTACGTGTTGAGCGGCCAAACATAAGTTTTGCTGGCGTTTCATTTGTGGTTGAGTGTACAGTATTTCTATACATCAATAAAAATTTATTCAAATGGTGTAATGATGTTGAACATTTATTAAAAAATTGCTTAACTATTTTTACTCCAGATTCGGCAAATCCATTTGAGGCTGGGTGGAAAGGTGCCCCTGTCAAGTGCCTGATACCTAGTGTCTTGCAATATGACTGGAATTCATCGCCATTAAAACATTTTGCATTGTCAGTTGTTATTGTTCTGGGAATGCCAAAACGTGCAATTAACTCAGACAGTTTTGTTATGACCGTTTGTGCTGTCATCGAATTTACTTGAAAAACTTCTAGCCACTTTGTGGTTGCATCGACAATAATTAGGAATGTTTTGTTTTTGTACGGACCTAAGAAATCGCAATGCACTCTCGTCCATTGTCTTTGTGGCCATTTCCACGGAGTTAGTACTGACTTAGGAGGATTAGGTCTCGCATTTATGCATTCATTGCAGTTTCGGGCCATATCCTCAATTTCTTTATCTATACTAGGCCACCAGAAATACGAACGCGCAATGCT
>NW_021776248.1:0-780 GCF_005508785.2 Acyrthosiphon pisum | reverse complement strand
CAGACTTCACGCTTCTGTGTAATTAGTTGCATCCGACGACAGTGATGATATGACCGCAGCTTGTCCTATTAAACTCGTTTTCAGATAGTACATTTTTTCGGTGTTGTTTATGTCTTTGTTTTTATGTACCATCGTTTCAAATTGATCTTTAAACGAATACCACTCTTCTAAATTACCTCCAAATTGTGGTAAGTTGATTGGTGGCAGCCGAATGTTTTGTTGAACAGTTTGCCTGTTTTCACTGATAGTTAGATTTGACAATGATTCTAAAAAATCGGCCTTCAGTGTAACATATGTGTTAGACACTTCCATCAACTTGTCTATGTGTTCTTGTTGTTTTTAAACTTCCTCTAGATCGGCTAACTGCTCATGTATACCCATGTATGATGTGAATGCATTTTCGAGCAGCGCTAATTGGGTTTTTATGGCAAATTCATTTAGTTTTTCAATCAGATCCTTAGTATGAGCACTTCGTTTTTTCTCGATTAATTTCCTCTTGTTGAGGAGCTTTTTTTTTATTATTTCCATATTGCGCGGCGCACTATGACGATTTCATAGCGGATACGGACGAGACGCACTGTCAATATGGACGCGACGCACAACGTAACACGACGAGGTTTTGGATTGAAAAAAAAAAAAAATCGAAAAAATGAACAATTACATTAAATCATCATTTATGAAAAATTTAAAAAAAAAAATCTAAAAATCGAACCACTGAGTAATTTTGACATAATACAATTTGGACATAATATAAAAATATTCAGAGGTTGTTCATGAGAG
>NW_021776247.1:0-1017 GCF_005508785.2 Acyrthosiphon pisum | reverse complement strand
TTTTATTCGTAAAAAATTACACTGTTAGACTTTTTGAAGAACAAATAATATTATAATATACGTTGACAATGACAAAAAGCTATAAAAGTCCCAACGAACAATATTTTTCGTAATAGGTACATATTACCTATTTGACTTTCTAAAATCGTTATTTTTTCTTTCAATATCTAATTTAACTAGGTATAAGTACGTAAACATTTAAAATTAAAAAACTTGAAAAAATAGTGAGGTACCAGTATGTATTTTCGATTTTGTTTATCTGTTATATGAACATATTAAAGACCTTGTAAAATTATTAGGATCTTTTATTGAATTCTCATGCTTTTTAATTACGAATAAAATGTTACTAAAATAAGTAAACAGTTTCAAATATTTATGAATATACCTAAGTCGAAAAAGATCCAAAATAATTTTAAAATTGTAAATAGTTTTTTCTTTCGAAATATACATGTCTACAATTTTTAATTTTCAATTTTTTTGTTATAAAAACTAAAAAATAGATTAAAAAAAACCACAAATCATTGTAAAACCAAAACATTCATCGTTTCTATATTATGAAAGTCTAATTTATTGGTTTTAACGATGATACTATGTGAATAAATTGTGGAAAATTACCGCAGATGATAGCACATTCATGATATCCGTAGTTGTGCTAGTCGTCGGTGTACATCAATAGTACCGTGGTTTCTCGTTCAAATTATTTTAAAATTGCGTTTTATAAAAAAATGTATACACAAATTGAGTTGTTATAAATTTTCACTAAAATAATTTTTTTTGTACTAGAAAATAATTTGTACGAAATTAAAACAATACTGAAGATTAAAATTCGAAATTGAAACAACGTGTAAACATGTTATTACATACCCATGGAATTTCTCCTGGACAACGAAAACAACGCATATATATATAAATTAATAACCTAATATTAGGTTTGTAGCCATTCGTTTTATTTCCTAAAAGAATATAATAATAGGTATGCATAAGTTTTTTTTTACTATCTATTTATTTATACGCCTC
>NW_021776246.1:0-793 GCF_005508785.2 Acyrthosiphon pisum | reverse complement strand
TACAAGTAGCGATTTGACAACACATCGACGCACACACACTGGAGAAAAGCCGTACGCTTGCGATGTATGCGAGAAGTCATTCTCCGCAAGTACTGATTTGACGATACATCGACGCATGCACACTGGAGAAAAACCTTTCCTTTGTGATGTATGCGAAAAGTCGTTCTCTAAAAGTGGCAATTTGACAGCACATCGACGCACACACACTGGAGAGAAACCGTACGCGTGCGATGTTTGCGATAAGTCGTTCTCTGAAAGTGGCAATTTGACAAGACATAAGCGTACGCACATGGCACACTGATCGGAAGTATCAAAGATCTATGATCCAATGACCGTATTAAAATAAGATACTTCTTGATAACATATTACCTATTACGGTCAATGTGTTAATTTTATCGAGTAAATAGTTGTTTCTGAATACTTAATAAATTGCTAATTTTTCACATTATGCTTAAATAAATACACATTTCGTATGGTTTTTAATGTTTAAAATATAATGTTTGTGTTTCTCCTTTATTGTCATATCCCAAGCACGGCATATCTACCACGAAATTATTAAAAACTTATTTTCGCCCACCAGTTCCAATCCGACCCAGAACACTTTTAAATCAAACGCGGTAACCCACCGAGCTACAACATTTGGGCATGTATAAAGATTATTTAAACACTATTTAAATAATTCAATAAAAAAAACATCATAACATAAATTATACATATATATTATTATAAGATATTCAATACTTGATGTTAAAAAAATAATCAGTCTTGCTACAGTATTATTATTATAATTATT
>NW_021776245.1:0-843 GCF_005508785.2 Acyrthosiphon pisum | reverse complement strand
CCATCTCAGGAGTCATCGATTACGAGTTTTTCCCGAGTGAAAGGACAGGGTTGAAAGTAATTCAGGCACCGCCAAATTTAATATATTACAAATTGAATAAAACAAATATTGATTCGATAACCGTTCAGTTAGTTGATCAAGATCATAATCCGATTGATAATTTTGGTGAAGCATTGACAATCGTGTTACATATTAAACGTTACGGCTCTTGAGATGGGATTAAAATTCAATATAAACCCACTACTTCAGATCAGTACAACTAGTCATAAGACTAAAGTGCTAGCAGTAACATCAAATAAAATAAAAAAATTGACGGTGAAGAATAAAAAAATTTTACAAGCTCTGGGTTATCAATTAAAGTAGAATGCCTGAAAGTGATATTTTGGATATAACTTCACAGTACGAGACGGATTCTAAAATTACGAAAATTGAATATCATTCATACGCACCGTATACAACATCATTTAATAATAATGATGAAATACGTATATCAATCCAGCAAACGGATGTTTATCCATATCTACACGAAAGCTTTATTTTTTTAGGAGGAACAATTACTGATGCTGTCAAAGTGAAACTATCTAATAACGGTTACTCTTACCTCTTCGAACAAATACGATTGGAAATCAATGGGATAGAAGTAGATAGCACACGTGTTCTTGGAATCACTAGCTCGTTGAAAGGTTACTTATCCGGTACGCCAGATAACTACAATTGTTACGAAAATGCTGGTTGGAATTTTAAAAACGCAACGCAATCGGAAAATGATAAAGGTGAATTTAGTGCTTGCATTCCATTGAAATATTGGTTAGGATTGTTTGAAGACTATAAAAGAATATTAGT
>NW_021776244.1:0-1995 GCF_005508785.2 Acyrthosiphon pisum | reverse complement strand
TCATTTGCACATTGTAGTAATGCCTCTCTATTTTTTTTTACTTCGTTTCAATGCTCATGACTTATATTTTCGTTTTTGTCAGCGGTATTCATAGTTTAATAATGTATATAATAATATACAATAATTTATTAAGTAATTGACAATCAAACAAGTCAATAATAATTAATACGGTGACAACTGACAACAGCGAACAGGACATAAAAATAAAACTATAAAAGCGTTTAACCACCACAATACCGCATTGGTGCATTATATAGGTAGTACAGCTATATGCCTGTATTCACTATTCTACCGATACTATAAATACGGGTTTCTATAACTCTAATCTAAAAATAAATCTCAACGTTCCCAACATAGATAATACATAATTATGTATTATCTATGGTTCCCAATGATACGGCCGATACGGGAACAAAAATAAATATTGTTTATAGCCAAATGATTATGGTATTTTTCTTGTAGTGGTTAAAAATATTAAATTAGTCAATTTGAATCTTTATTAAAATTGTTTTCAATCTTCATTACACAAGGTTCAGTTGGGCCCGGGGGGGCCCCCATACATTAACACAAGATAGGGCCTACCGGGAAAATCCCGAATTCCCGGTGGGCCTATCCGCCACTGTGTAGGTACCTACTACATGTTAACATCAAATGATAATTATATATTAATATAATTTAACATTATTTCATTATTTCCATATACCTATTATAGTATTTCACTATAAGTATCTGGAATCTGCGCTGTAAATACAATGTGTATTTCATAGTACACAGATATTAATAATTAAAGGTATAATTGGGTATACCTGATTGATTCAAAATGTAATTTTATTCACTCCTTAAATAATACGAAAAGCTATCCAAATGGAAAAAAATTGTTCCTATTATCTATATGTAGGTAAACATATACTATAATATAGTTTAATACGAGCTAAAGGTAATACTCAAAACCCCAATACTTGTATCTTAGGTATATCAAAATTCAAAACACGCAGTTTCTATGTGTTTGGTGCAGTCCTGTAAAGAATACTTTTAAAAAGTACTTGTGTAAATACTCAAATACATTTTTTTTAAGTATTTAAGATACTACTCAAATACTTTAATTGTATAGTATTTCACTCGGTATTTCAAATACTACTCAAATACTTTGAAAAAGTATTTGGAATACTTTTCAAATACTTTTGGTTTTTAAAGTGGGTTTCTAATTATCGTAATATAAACACATAGGTAGTAGTTTATCTAATAGTTACCTAATAGTTTAAAGGGAATATTGTTATTCAATAACTATTTTTAGAAATCTGGTTTTCACAAACCTATTCGGGCTTTGGCTAACACAGAAATACAGAATATTAAATAAAACTATTATTCTATTATTTTAGTTGGCAATAATATTTTTCCAACCAATTATTTCGAATAAAAATAAAATGTTCAAAATAAAAAACCAAAGTATTCAATACCAAAAAATATTTAATATAAAAAAAAGTATTTAAAATACTATTCAAAATACTTCATGCTGAAAGTATTTAAAAAGTTATTCAATACTTAAAAAAGTATTTGAATACTATTACTCAAATACTTTTACTTAAATACTTTACATGACTGGTTTGGTGTGCCGTACGCGATCTAAAAGGGTATTAGGCCGTTATAGAGGTCAAAGAAGACTCAATCTTACACACATATAATATGGTTTATATTATACACACCTTAACTGGACTGAATCCCAACTGTAATGCCAGATCGATGCCTGCCAATACTCTTTTCAACAACCGACCGTCTCTTCTAGTGATTTTTCCATACGTATTTTCTTGCAACGTGTCTAAACTAACGTTTAGTGCGTTCAACCCAGCTCGTTGGAGGTCCACCAAATGTTTCGTTAGAGTCAATCCATTCGTGGTCATCGCAATCGTTTTCAGTTTTCTGATATCTCTGAGTGATTCTAATACAGAATACTGATTTTAATTATCGTACATTACGAATAAAATGTCTGATACCTAA
>NW_021776243.1:0-1051 GCF_005508785.2 Acyrthosiphon pisum | reverse complement strand
AGTATATTATATAAACTAATAATTAAAATATATTGTTACTTTTCTAAATAACCTTTGAAAATATAACTTAAGTTCCTCTTAAATTGTTCTTTCCCACAAATAACAAATAAAAAAAGGTGGGTAAGTGGATGTTTGCTCTGCTGTACAGTAGGTTACAAGTGGGTCACTGTATAATGGATAGAATTAAATTTGAATTCAATGATATAATATCACTGTATAAGAAAAATGATTCTGAGCGGAGACGGTTTGCCAGTCTAGATATTAGACATACCTATTATAGGTATACTTATATATAGTATTAAAAAAAATTGACCTATAATAAGTATTAATAAATAAATTCCAAATTAATCATATAACAATATCCATCAGGTAACGCGTTATACATCAACAACAAACCGTGGTACTATCATAGATATATAATAGTATACTTTAGAAGTTTCAAGTACCCACAAATAATATTATACAATCATTACAATCGCAACAAAATAACTAAAATAGTTATTCCAGGTTTTTTAATATGTAATTTAGTCCAAATTTGAACTTAAAATTACTATAAAAATAAACTGTGCTTATGTATTTCTTAGAATTTTTGGCAACAGAATAAAATATTTACGTGGAATCTTGTTTTAAATTGCAATCCTTAGATATAAAATGTTGTAAAAATATGAATTTCAAACGCTCATAAAAATTTAATTTGAGTTTCTTATAGACATTTTTTTTTTGATAAAGGTAGATTATCCTTTAAGGAATCTTGTATTACCTTTTAAAATCTTAGTTCTAAAAAGAAAAATTTTTACGAATTATTAACTCAAAATAATTTGCTAATTTTCGTGATTTTTACATATTTTGTCAATTTTTTAGTTTTAAATGCTAATAAAAAAAAACTGTGACTAAGGATTTTTAATATTTTTCAAATGTCATTGTAACAATATAGTAGGAGCCTTGTATTAAATTTTCAAGTATTTTTTTTCAACAAATAAAGTTTTATTGACATTCATAAAAAAAAAAAACTAATTAAATTGGAAACTGAAATTGTCCGTAAACAGTTCAA
>NW_021776242.1:0-793 GCF_005508785.2 Acyrthosiphon pisum | reverse complement strand
TTTTTTTTAAATTTATTTTTTAATTTATTTTTTTTTTGTGTCTGTGTACACGATAAGTAGTCGAAATAATGCTACGATTTTCAACTTCAGTATCTTGTTCGTTCAGAAAGTGAATATCGTTGGTCCATTGGGGAGGTCAAAATTTAAATTTCACAGTAGTTTTCAAAAGCGCCGGGAAAAACAAAAGAAAAATTAAGGAAAAACGGGAATTTCTACGCAAAATCGATTTTTCACAAAATTGAATTTGGTTTTTGGTGTAACTTTAAAAAAAAATGACCGTAGATACATGAAATTTTGACTGAATGTTAACATTTCCATTTTCTATACACCATAAAATTTTCAAAATATTTTGACTTATTTTGAGCTCTTTACGGACATTGTCAGTTTTTTTTTTAGTTTTTTTTCTAAAAATATCAATAAAATTGTATTTGTTTATCAAAAAAGCTTGAAAATTTAATAGAAGGCTCTAAGTATATTGTTTCAAAGGCAGATGAAAAATACTAAAAATCCTTAGTCACAGTTTTTTTTTATAAGCATTTAAAGTTCAAAAATTGACAAAATATGGAAAAATCACGAAAATTAGCAAATTATTTTGAGTTAATAATTCATAAAAATTTTTCTTTTTAAATCTAAGATTTTAAAATGTAATACAAGATTCCTTATAAGATTATCTACCTTTATCAAACAAAAAATATCTATAAGAAAGTCAAATTAAATTTTTATGATCGTTTGAAATTCAAATTTTTACAACACTGGATATTCACTCGATTTCTCATGTAGCGATTTCCTTATT
>NW_021776241.1:0-1676 GCF_005508785.2 Acyrthosiphon pisum | reverse complement strand
CCATAGGTACTATAAATTACCTAAATTTTAATAAAATAAGTCTGTATATATAGACTATAGTTCCATGTTCCGTTACCGTTACCTACCTATAATAGTAAAATTGAAAACTAAAAAGGTGGGCAAGTGGGTGTCGCTTTGCCGTACAGTAGGTTACAAGTAGGTCACTGTAATGGATAATGTTAAATTTGAATTCAATGATATAATATCATTATATAAGAAAAATGATTCTGAGCGAACGGTCGGACAGCGTATGATATTACTAAGTAGGTATATTTGATGATATTATTTTGAAAAAGTAATTTATATATAACCTTTTTACGTGGAACCTTGTTTTAAATTGTCGGTCCTTAGCTATAAAAGTTGAATATTTTATAAATTTTTAACTACAAAATAATTATTACATTTTAAATTTGATAAATTTTGTTGAAATTCGAACTATAAATGCTAATTAATAAAAATTATGCGAATGTATTTTTAATATTTTTCAACTGCTGTTATAACAATATATCAGGACTCTTGTATTAAATTGTCATGCTTTTTTAACGATCAAATAACATTTTACTGATATTTATAAAAAAAAATAATGGAAATATAAACAACCAGTGAAAATTTCATGTATCTACAGTCATTAGTTTTAAAGTTACACCAAAAACCAAAATCAATTTTCTCGAAAACAGATTTTGCGTAAAAATTCCCGTTTTTCCTTAATTTTTCTTTTGTTTTTCACGGCGCTTTTGAAAACTATTGGAAAAATTTTACTTTTGACCCCCCAAAGTACCAACTAGATTCACTTTCCTATCAGAAAAGGTACTGTTGAAGAAAATCCAAGCACTTTTACTGTCCTAAAAGTTGATGACAGACACAAAAATAAAAAAACACACATCATTGTAAAATCAATACATTCATCGTTCCACTCAAAATCTAAAACTAAAAAAATTGAAAACTAACAATGTCCGTAAACAGCTCAAAAAGAGTCAAAATACTTTGATAAAATAATCATTCAGTGAAATTGTAATGTATCTACAGCCATTCGTATTTTAATTACCTACAACAAAATAAGGAAATCGTTACATGAGAAATCCCAGAATATCAAATGTTGTAAAAATATGAATTTCAAACACTCATAGAAATTTAATTTGACTTTCTTGTAGATATTTTTTTTTGATAAAGATAAACAAATTTATGAGGAATCTTGCATTACATTTTCAAATCTTAGATTTAAAAATAAATTTTTTTATAATTTTATAACTCAAAATAATTTGGATATTTTCGTAATTTTTACGTATTTTGTCAATATTTGAGCTTTAAATGCTTATAAAAAAAAAAAGAATGGGCTATGGATTTTTAATTTTATTGCCAAACAATATAGTAATATACTATATAGTAGCTTTCTATTAAATTTTCAAGCAAAACACGTCTAAAATACTAAGCGATGCCTGTGTTAGACAAAGACAGAAAATCCCGGGTGGAATTCCCTTAAGAGGACGTCGCACCGGAATGTGTTGTCTCCGTCTTACACACGTACGACTTAGCAAATTTTCGTTTGCTAGTTTTAATATGGTTCTGTCATTTTTGATATTAGAGTGAATTGACCTATTATAAAACTTTTAGGTAACAACAATGTCTGTGTTCTGTCGTTGGCTTTTTACGATATCTTAATTGTTAAGTGAGTTATC
>NW_021776239.1:0-1054 GCF_005508785.2 Acyrthosiphon pisum | reverse complement strand
AAATGTTGTTATAAGCTTTATAGAACAACTGGATTTCCAGGAGTAATTGGTTGTATAGATTGTACCCATGTGGCAATTGTTCCACCCTCAACAAATTTAAATTTAGTTGAAAATCATCATCCAGAATATTTATACATAAATCGAAAAAACTACCACTCCATTAATGTGCAATTAGTAAATATTAAATATCTAATAATACAATCTAATATTATGTATACAAAATAGAAATCTCCTAATTGTTCATATTCACACGATTTAAGATTTGTGATTCTAAACTGAAAATTTTGAATGTCAATGCATTGTTTCCGGGGAGCACACATGACAATCATATATGGAATAATAGCAACGTTTTACCAGTTGTTCAAGAATTACACGAGCGTAATTTGAATGATTACTATTTACTGGGTAAACAATATTAAATATTATTTACTTTATTTAAAATATTTGTCGTTAGTGAATGAGTGTAAATTAAAACATTAATTTCTAGGAGATTCTGGGTATCCATTACGCCAGTGGCTTTTAACGCCAATATTAAATCCAAGTAGTGCAGCTGAAATACATTATAATACTAAACAAATGTGTACAAGAAGCTTAATAGAACGATGTAATGGGGTTCTAAAAGCCCGGTTTAGGTGCTTATATTCCTACCTATAATTTTGATTTTTTATGTATTTGGTTCTTGTGTAACATTATGCTTCATATTTTCTTCTTAGATGTTTGATCAAAGAT
This sequence comes from Acyrthosiphon pisum, assembly GCF_005508785.2. Taxonomy (NCBI): domain Eukaryota; kingdom Metazoa; phylum Arthropoda; class Insecta; order Hemiptera; family Aphididae; genus Acyrthosiphon; species Acyrthosiphon pisum. The sequence continues at coordinate 325 of NW_021776239.1, read as the reverse complement.
AGAACTTTACATTATAATCCTGAGAAATCATCAGCAATCATAAATGCTTGTGTTGTTTTACATAATTTATGTATTACATACAATGTACCTGAATATATATATGAAGAACTAGAGGAAAATGACATGGGAATATATCAAGAAGTTGAAAATAATGATGTAATTCACAATAATCAACAAAATAGATATTTAATGTTAGGAAGACAGCAGAGAAACAGAATTGTTCAAGTGTTACAAAATAGAATTTGAATGAAATAAATGTATATTTATTTATAAATCCATAGAACAATAAACATTTTTAACTAAAACATTTTTATAAGATAATTCA
>NW_021776238.1:0-4118 GCF_005508785.2 Acyrthosiphon pisum | reverse complement strand
GAAGAATTCATACACACCAAGTAAAATTATTAGACGAAAATTATTATTAAAATCAGATTATAATTTAAATCATGGTGACATTCACTTATTACGAAATTCAATGTATGCAACAAGAAAAAAACATTTCGCGAAACTCCCAAATACTGTTAATGTACTTGTTCATATATGGATTTCAGTGTCGATAATTCTGTAGTATTGTTTACATGTCCAGCAAATTTAAGTGCTTTATGTGACGTTAAGCATGTATTTAGAGATGGGACATTTTAGTATTGCCCAGAATTATTCACTCAGCTTTATACCATTCACATATATCAAAATTATTTTTACGTACCAGTAGTATTTTGTTTTTTAGAAGATAAAGATACGGCGGCATACACAACTATATGTGGGAAACACTTCAAAATCTTTGTACTCACATTCTCGATCGGTCATTTAATATTAAAGAATTTCATGTTGATTTTGAAAAACGAGCTCATAATGCAATTTTAAATATTTTTCCACGGTGTAAAATTATATGTTGTAGTGTTGTACATTTCATTTAGCTCAATCATGGTTTCGTCGAATACAAAAGAGTGGTAAATTATTACGGGAGTATAAAAAAAAATAATTCAGAGGTAGGAAAATGGCTAAAATATTTTTTTGGTTTGCCGTATTTGCCACCTGAAGAAATAGAAATAGCATTTTCAAATTTAATAGCTATTGCTCCACCAGATGGATTATACTTTTCTGATTATGTTACCGCATCAAATATATTGCCTAATGCAAACTTCAATTCATCCCTGTGGGTTGGAAAACCAGATGATCAACCAAGAACAACTAACGGAGCTGAAGCTTTCCATAGGCATTATAATAATCAAATCTACAGCCCTCATCCACATGTATACCAAGTTATTTACTAAACATTCAATCAGAAACTGAGCTTAAATTAAATTCAATAAAAATGAATGTTAATAAGTAATAACTATTGCCGAAAAGAAGTGTTACAAACAATTGAGTACCTACATGAAAATTGTATGGATCAAGTATACGAATAACGAAATGGACCAATTGAATTACTTGGAACAAATGGGTAACCGCTTCCAAGGTAAACCATTGAAGTAAGGAATTTAAAAAAAACATTTAAAAAATTTAAAAAAATTAAAAAAATATAAACAAAAGACAAAATCGAAAATAATCGAAAACTATTTAACACAATATATTACATAATACACAAAAAACACATTTTTAACCACACCAGTGAAGTTTATTATTTACTGACAGTCCTAAGTCTGTATAAGTGGGAAGGGAAATGTGTGCGCAAACGAGTGGTTGTACTAGAAATATTCTGTGCACTATAACGAGTTGTAAAAATGTGCGCAAACGAGTTGTAATTTAAGTAAATGTGCGCAAACTAGGTGCACCCCAAATTTGGACGAAATTACATATTAAAAAACCCGGAATAACTATATTAGTTATTTTGTTGTAATTGTATAATATTATTTGTGGGTACTTGAAACTTCTAATGTATACTATTATATATCTATATGATAGTGCCATGGTTTGCTGTTGATGTATAACGCGTTACCTAATGGATATTGTGATATGATTCATTTGGAATTTATTATAGATAGGTACCTATTATAGGTCAATTTTTTTTTTAATTCCATAGATAAGTATAAAATATGTCTAATACCGTCTTCGCTCAGAATCGTTTTTCTTATACATTGATATTATATCATTGAATACAAATTTAATACTACCCAATATCCATAATACAGTGACCCACTTGTAACCTACTGTACAGCAGAGCGACATCCACTTACCCTCCTTTTTTTACGTCACAAATGTCAAATACGTTTATTGTTTATTTTTAATCATTAATTATGATTAATGATAGGTATAATATTATGTTTAATGTTATTCGATTTTTTTACGTTTTTCGTTTATTTTTTTCATTTTTTTTCTTCGTTATAGCGTAACAAATTATAACATAATATACAACTTTTTAATCCCTGAATTATTGACCACTTAACATTTATTATTAGGTACCTACCTATGCTACTTATTAATTTTATTACCTTGAGACAGCACGGTCACAACGGACCGGCGTCCTAAATAATAACAAGTTTTATAATTGATATCACGTCTTGTTCTATATTTTGTATAATGTATAGATTTTATATAATGAGGGGCAGCGAGGATCACGGGTGTGACGGCCGGCCTGATCGGCGGACCGTCGCTGTGAGAGCTCGGAACGACCGGCGATGGCCAGGTCCTATGTGGCTATGTACAGTATCGGCGAATGTTTGGTGGTCCCGACGTTGACAGTCGTCGGTATGGACGGAGTCAATATATTACTGCGCGTTTTTTTTTTTTTTTTTTTTTCTATATTTGTTCATTGTAACGACCTCAAGGTCTTTGACAATGCTTATCACAAGTGGGTAGTAGGGAGATCATGTGATCTATTTATCTATGTATATATCACTATATGCATGATACTACCCCCCTTCTCCAAGAGGAGACATGTGCGGTCTTCACTCCCAGTGGAGTGGGACGTTAGTTACTGCGCGTGACTCAACAGAAGCGGCTACAGTGATATATCGTACCCGGGTTTTTGACACAACTTAATAAAGTGTTAGAGGGGGGGGGGCGAGATGATATATAATAAGTATGTAGATGGCTGTTGGTCTCGGCGTTGATGGTGTCGTCGGCGGCGTGTGTGCTGACCGCGGACGGGGCGCTACGCCGGTCACTGCTGGCTACGGCCCTGGTATTTCGGGCGTGTGGTTGTTCGTGGCTTACGCTCTGGATCCTCGATGTTGGGCTGCGGTGGTTGTCGTCGGTAAGTAATCGTAGCTCGATTTATAAGCTCTAGCCGATACTTGTGGTCGTCGTCGTCGGTACGATGGTGCTGGTCGGATCACGGCGGACACTTGATGTCGGGCCGTGTGGTTGTCGTCGGTGAGCGGCGTCGGTATTCACAGCTATGATTTATAAGTTATAGTTGTTTCTGGTTGTCTTCGTTCCTTCTGGTTTCTTGTTAGATGAAGGTAGGAAGGTTGATGGAATACTGATACTCGTTCAAGAAAGTGCCCGGTATATAGTGCTTGCCGTACCGATTAAACCGTGTTCTGCCGCCGCGGGCGGCTGTGTTTGCGTTCGGTATGACGGGATTTTTTTAAGAACCGGTTACCAGTTATCTTGTTCTGAGGTGTACCGTTTACCGGTTACCTTACACCACAATAAAAAAGTGATTACCAGTTACCGATTTTTAACGGTTTCCAAAATATTTAAATAACCGCTTACCAATTTTAAGCGGTTTAAATACCGCTTTTCACATCACATTTTTTTGTTTTTGTTATCAACTATGAATTATTTATAATGATGTGTTTACACTTTTCATTAAATTAGTTACCGTGCCTTCGATAATTCAGCGCTGCTGTAACGCTTGGTCAGCAAAACTACGCTGCTTGTGATAGATAGCGTTTTTTAATTCATCACAACCTAGCAAACCAAACAGCGGTTCCATCATGTTAGAAACATACTGGTTAGATGCATCATAGAATTACTGATAACACTTTATTGATATTGTTTGTAATTGAATAAACGAATCAGTGAATAGCAAATAATAATAATAATAGCAGGTAATAAACAATAGTGTAATACTACGATAAATACCACGATTTAAGACATAGTATATCTTATATAATATAGTATATCTTAAATCGTGGTAAATACTAAATCATATGATATATTTAGGGTCGGCCTGGCATATAAAAGACCTCGGCCGCGATTTTTCTCTGGGGCCTCAATTTTTTTTCTTCATTTACTATATATGAACAAGGTCGTCTCTAGAGTTATTGTATATCCCCCCTCCGCTCAACCAGCCAAAATGTTAATGAATTATTTTTTGTAAACTAACTTATGATATATTATGTCAGAATTCAGTTTTTTTCTTATGAATAAAAATAAGAAATGACTATAGTTGTATAATTAAAGTGAAACCTGTATAGGGAACAGCACCGTTTGATGCTGACCGTTAAACGCCAATTATTAACGCTGACTTTTACCTCCCTCCCCCCACTCACCAAATAGTCGCTCAATTAAAATTTTTCCACTTTTACAATTCTCTACTAAAA
>NW_021776237.1:0-1358 GCF_005508785.2 Acyrthosiphon pisum | reverse complement strand
CTGTTTCCCCTTTGCTATCACTACTTAGGTTCCCTTGAGTATCTATTTGTATCGTATCGATGTCGATTATATCGTTCGTCGTATCTAATAGACTCCCCGAATCTTTATTCATTAATATACATTTAAGAAAAATAAAATTATTTATTTATATGAATAATTATTTAATTTATTTTTACGTAACTTAATTTTTCTTAAGATGCATGTATTTATTCCGCCCTAAATGCGTGTATTCCTAATATCTTAATGCGTGTATATTAACTTAACTAATTACTAAATGCGTATATTTTTAATCAATCTTAATGCGTGTATACTAACCTAACTAAATTTTTAAATACCTTAATTTATGTATATTAATTTATCTTAACATATATTATATTTAATTAATAGCAATATAAAATATTCTATTTTCTGGATAATTAATTTATGAAATTATAATATGTGTAAAAATAGCGTAAATGTACTAAAATAAATGTAATAAAATAAAATATAATACGTAAAGACAATTTAATATACACCAAAATAAAATAATTTGCTTATTCTACGTGAGTAACTGTTATACCTAATAAAAATCTATAAAATTTATTATACTAATATTTCAAATCTAATATCCTATATTTATCCCGTTCTAACTACTTTTTGCGACTAAAAATAATTATTTAATACAATAATATGTTATTCTAATGTAATGCAAGTAACGGATAGTAACCGTTTACTCACAACACATAAATATCATTATATATGAATAGTTAAATTCGGCATAAGCGATTAGGTAAACGACCTCCTTAAACAATTTGGCAATAGTCAAATTGCAAATACGCAAACACAACAAAAGGTTAAAGGGTTAATTATATAGTCAAAATAACCGAGTAGTTATTCGCGAGTCATATTTTCTAAACACATAAATCACGTATCTATTGACAGGATATGGGGATTGCCAATGCCACAAGTAGATATGCGAATATACGTATATGTACGCAACCTATAGACCAGGATGTGTTAACTGATAAACTATTAGTAATTCGCAGAAGAGATGACTTTCTGCACAACAACACAGATAATTAATTAGCTGTCAACACATTATAACGAATACTCAGATTAGATAGGAATATTGCAAATGCGTAGGTTGAGTCGATGGTCACACGGATCGCATCCGGTAGAGACAAGATAGCGAACCGATAGGCAGGGGGAGCAGGGACCCGAATATAAAAGGGAGCCTGAAACAGCCTGTATTCAGACGTGTCTACTCCAGAGCACAACAAGCACCTTCACGTCACTCTGTGTAGTAACTTGTCATTTATTACTGAAGAGCATTTAAATAAAACTACAAAGTATCTTTCATCTGTGTACATTCATTTATA
>NW_021776236.1:0-1203 GCF_005508785.2 Acyrthosiphon pisum | reverse complement strand
CATTTTTTTTTTAATTTTACATAATTTTAGGTGGATTACGTATCTTCTATCAACAGATATCAAAGACATCAAAGCGAGCAAAGTCCCAAGCTGTGTCGTCTTCCCTGTCCTTCAGTCAGACCTAGTCGGACATTGAACAATAGTGTGCGCCGTGCGGAGATCGCTATACGTAACAAGTAAGACGAAGCTGAATATTATTACCACCAGACATCAGTTCGACCACTTTGGCCACCGTCGCGGACAAAATTTAATGACGGGACCTGGCATTCTGACCGCGTCAACCATCGACCGTAGTTTAGAGTCTATGACCCATCCAACGACGGATCAGACCGGCTTTCCACCGAGCGGTATCCGACCGCTGTCCACTGGGAACGAGGCAGTCGTGTACACCATTGTAAGCCGGGTACAAAACTTGGCGAACCAGGTTATACGTTGCGGGGTGCACCACCAGGTTAACTATGCGGGCGCCAATAGGTACACCGTGTTAAACAGAGGTAACCGGGATACACTACGCGGTGCACCGTCTTGGTGTATACCCCGGTAGCACGATTATACCGTCACAATGTGCGAGTCGATCAGTACCGTCGCCGCTAGGTGATAATTCGGTTACCGACCGGTATCTGATCGCTATCCACTATAAGTGCGAGGCAATCGTGTATACCATTGTATGCCGGGTACATAACTATATGGTGAACCAGGTTTTACATTGCGGGGTGCACCACCAGGTTAACATTGCGGGCGCCAAGGTATTCCGTGTTAAACAGAGGTACACCAGGATAATACACCACACGGTGCACCGTTGTGGCTTGTATATCTTGGTAGCACGATTATACCGCCCCTGTGCGAGTCGCTCGGTACCGTCGCCACATGGTGATAATTCGGTGGATATAGTTCGTCTGAAACGTCGTCGTATGAGTCAATAGACTCTCCTGACACGTGTTGATGCTTAGACGTCAGAGTATCAGTTCCCGCCGCGACGGTGGCCAAAGTCGTCTGACCCGTGGCTGTTATACTAATTATAGTCCGCTTCGTCTTACGTCCACTGAAATTAGAAGATTATCCTTTCAAACCAATGACTTAAAAACATATTTGGCGAAGTAACAAACGAGACAGCAGTATGTAAAAATGTGTGAGTACACTATCTTAATAGTACCTTATACAATATGACCATTGTTATTTGTAAATGTGTGCGAAAAGTCTCGA
>NW_021776235.1:0-793 GCF_005508785.2 Acyrthosiphon pisum | reverse complement strand
AAAAAATATCTATAAGAAAGTCAAATTAAATTTTTATGATCGTTTGAAATTCAAATTTTTACAACATTGGATATTCACTCGATTTCTCATGTAGCGATTTCATTATTTTGTTGTAATTCAAAAACGAATAACTGCAGATACATGAAAATTTTACTGAATGTTTATATTAGCATTTCCTATACACCATACAATTTTGAAAATATTTTGACTCTTTTTGAGCTGTTTACGGACATTGTAAGTTTTCAATTTTTTTAGTTTTTTTTTTCTATAAATATCAATAAAGTTTTATTTGTTGGGCCAAAAAGTGTATAAATTTAATACAAAGCTCCTGATATATTGTTACAATATCAGTTGAAAAATATTAAAAATACATAGGCACAATTTTTTTTTATAAGCATTTAAAGATCAAATTTTGACAAAATTTATCAAATTTTAATTTGAAAAATTATTTTGTAGTTAAAAATTTATAAAATGTTCAATTTTTGTATCTAAGAATTGAAAATTTAAAACAAGATTCCACGTAAGTAATTAATTCTGTTACCAAAAAATCTAAAAAATACATTTACACAGTTTATTTTTATAGTCATTTTAAGTACAAATTTGGACGAAATTACATATTAAAAACCTAGGATAACTATTTTAGTTATTTTGTTATGATTGTATAATATTATTCGTGGGTACTTGAAACTTCTAAAGTATACTATTATATATCTATGATAGTACCACGGTTTTTTGTTGATGTATATCGCGTTATAAGTACCTAATAGATATTATGATATGATTAATTTGGAAT
>NW_021776234.1:0-1011 GCF_005508785.2 Acyrthosiphon pisum | reverse complement strand
AGTTTAAGCAAGCTTCTATACGATTTAATACGGTGTATAGTTCATCATTCATTCTTATCCATGCCAAAACTATTGTAAAGTCTGACCAAAAATAACGTCGAACACAATTTACGCGCAAACTGGGCAGTATTTTATTATCTAAGCGCACAAGTAAGACCGCCGCACACAATTCTAATTTTGCCAAAGAAATTACCTTTAGTGGGGCTACTCGTGGTTTGAAGGCAATTTAAGCGCGTGACGTGATTGCCGTACTCGTCTGTCTCTCGTAAATACATCGCTGCCATGTATGATTTAATTGACGCGTCCGCGAAACAGTGTATTTGTATATTGTAATGAAACACAATTGGTTGGTAAAAATGTATGTTTATTTATTTTGAACCAATCTGCTCATCATCTTTATTGAATACAATTATGGTGTTTTGTTTAACAATATTTTCTTTTTTGTATAGATTAGACTTAGTTATACTCCGCAGAGCTTACAATAAAAATATTTATTGGGGTTACAAACAGGGGTGGGAATCGGAACATAGAACTCACGGTTCTGGTCTGGTAGCTTGGTGTTCCAGTATAGGATTGATCAGGTATGAATGGTGGGTCGGACGGCGGCAGCAAGGGCTCGGCGTTCACAACGATAGACACTCTCACGAAAGGTTGGACGTCAGCGGCGATGGCTCGGCGTTCGCAACAATAACACTCTTACGACAAGTTGGACGGCGGCGGCGATGGCTCGGCGTTCGCAACAATAACACTCTTACGACAAGTTGGAACGCGGCGGCGTTGGCTCGGCGTTCGCAACAATAACACTCTTACGACAAGTTGGACGGCGGCGGCGATGGCTCGGCGTTCACAACAAAAACACTCTTACGACACGTTGGACGGCGGCGACGATGGCTCGACGCAACGAAGAAAGGGTCAGGGTGGCCAACACGACAAGCGTGGTTGGTTGGTGGGGTAGTCTGTAGCGTTTCCGTGTCTACCGATCTCTGAGTACCGGCCGGCTTACGCAGACTA
>NW_021776233.1:0-1050 GCF_005508785.2 Acyrthosiphon pisum | reverse complement strand
AATACATACAGCTGTTTAAAGTATTCAGGTGCAAGTCCAAAATTCCCATCTATGAACTAAGTATTAGAAATTGCTATTAAGGATAATCCATAGTCTGTGGCAAATATCAGTACTTGTTCATTCGCATCTGGACCATTGTCATTTAATAGAAAACGTTCTTCTCCGTATAAGCACCAATCACCTATACAATTTTTTTTTTAAATTTTAGATTCTGAACAAGCGATGAATTTATTGATTTTACTATATAAATTATAATTTGGCATTTGCTGCTAACATTTAATACAAGACTTCTGACTTATTATTACAATGGCAGTTGAAAAATACTAAAAATACAAAGGCACAATTTTTTTTTAATATGCATTTAAACTTTAAAGATTTTTGACAAGAGTACCTATTGCCTAACAAATTGAAAAAAATTCAATTTTTATAGCTTAAGCCCGATTTCCAATCCTCATCAAACCACACACAAATCATACGCAGAAGTCACCAGAAATCAAAGTCCACATCCCAATCAAGTTGGTGAAATTTTTTCTAGTTTCATTTCTAATTTGAGATCACTAATCGATCCCCTCATCTCCCTCCTCTCCTCTGTACTAAATTCACTGATTGCTAAAGGTATTATTTCTCCATAATTATCTCCGTCATACCAATTACTGCTCATTATAATATTTATCACACATTTACACTCCACTTGGAGATAGTAAATATAAGATAACAATAATCTGTTACTATTAAAATGTTTATTCACGTGCTGGGTGTTACCACTGGGTAACTCCCCATAATCATAATATTCATTGTTACTTGTTTTGTATTCTTTTATCTCATCTAATTAATGTACACATTGTTGTATAGATTGTAGATTGTCTTTTACTCATTAATAAAAAAAAAAAAAGTTTTTTTTCATAGTTATTTTATGTTCAAATTTGGACGAAATTACACACTAGTAGTAACTTATAGTAATTTTACCTATAGTTCTTATCTATATGAGTAAATTGAAAATAAAAGAAAAACATTTTTGATAGGTTTTAGATTCTATATTTTTAAGTAATA
>NW_021776232.1:0-1516 GCF_005508785.2 Acyrthosiphon pisum | reverse complement strand
AAATCCCGAAGTAATAACGTTTCTACATAATCATCTATATATATTTTATATTTTTAAATATCTAATTATATTTGCGTACGGTACAGTTAATGTATTAATAAATAATAATTTTCTGTATTTATAAAAACCCATTCATTAACCCGGCTGTAAAGGATAAATTAACAGTAAGAATAATATTAAATATTTAGTGGGTATATATAGCAGGAGCAGCCAAACAATCGACCTCAGACGATTTCAATGTTGATCTCCCTATTCGTTAAAACCAGTGTTGGACTGGCTCGAAAAAGCCCAGTCCACGATTTGGAAAAAAGGGCCCCCAACAGGCAAATAGAAAATGTTTTATTTAACCCAGAAAAAAAAAACGTACCTACCTAACTAAAATTCAATCATTCGATATATCAACTGGTTTTACTTTATTTTCAATATAAAATTTATATTGAGTATATTCTCAAATACTAAGACATTTTCTACAGACCCCAAGTAAATTTACTACAAGAGACCCATTGGACTGTTTTAATTACCAGACAGGGGATATCCCACCTCTCCAGGTATCAAACTCCCAAATTACGCCACTGGAGCGTAGCCTCTACATTGGCTACATCACCTGTGACATCAAACATTATAAAGAAAAACACCGATTCAAATTGTGTCAAATTGTGCACGAGTACAATACTCAATATCAAAATATATAATAATTCAGTTACAATCAGTGGTAATGCGAATACCAAGTCATACTCATACCGTCTTACAAATGTATACAACATGGCAAAAAACTATTTTGCGCGGGAAGGGACCGAGAACGCCACAGTCATGAGTCATAAATAGGGTTCGGATTTAAAGGCAATATAATCAATAAAAAAAAGCATTTAAAATGTAAAAAAAGGCAAAAAAAGGCATTTAATTTATATAAAAAGGCAATTCATAAATAAACTACAAAATAAAATAGTGAATATTTTTTAAACACTTTCAAATGCACACATTTTGAGAAAAATACAAATTAAAAATGATCATGAATACTAAACTACATTAAGTTTATGCTATTTTGTATAAATAGATTACCTTTTTCTTTAAACAGATTTGTCCTAAGAATTAGATTTTAAAAATTAACTTACTTGAGTTATACCAGTTAATTTAATGCAAAATAAACTAGTTGGTATTAAAAAAAAATTGGCTACCATGTATTTTGATAAGCTGTCTTCAGAAAAACGGTTACGGTTTGGGCTCAAAATATTTTTATAATTTACGCATCAAAAAGGATCTTTCTACGTTCACCGAAGTTATCGGGGCGTATTTCATACTTAAATTATTATCTAAATTAAGATTGCTAGATGAATAAAACCCATTTGTAGCGATAATACGAAAGCTGTGTATAAAATTATAAAATCAACTGAAAATTAAACACAAAAAAGGCATTTATGAGTACAAAAGGCAAAAAGGCATTTATAAGTAATAAGGCAAAAAAAGGCAAAAAAAAAATACATCCACCGTCTAAGAAATTAAATGAAACACATTTTTG
>NW_021776231.1:0-672 GCF_005508785.2 Acyrthosiphon pisum | reverse complement strand
ACGTACCCTGGAATTTTCAAGACTCAAACCCTCCCCCAAAAACGAATCTTGGTTTCGTCACTGGAAAGTGTATTATCATAGCAATAATTCAAAGGATTGATCGAAGATTATTAAGAAATTTCTATGATATGTACTAATGTACTATGTACATACAAATGTGTAAATTTGTAAATAATATAAAAAACATTATGGTATACTACTTATGACGTAATAGTTGCAAATATTTCATCAGATTTACACACTATAGTTATTTCGACTGGATAGGCGCCAGGCGGATAGCTATGCAACGTATATAGTTAGTAATTATTTTAAATATATTCTAGTACCTAAAAATTTTTTTGAATATAATGATCCAATAAAAAACGTATTAATGAAAATTACAAGTACAATTAATCAAAACGGGTTCCGACTTTCCGACGTTCGGTACATAATATTATATAGCACATTAGCACATGTCACACTAACACACAAACACATTAACACATACAATTTTCATAAAATGCTTGTATCCTATATTTGATATAACTAATTACGAAATAATAACCCTTAATCTTCCTTATATTATAATTTATAGATCTAAAAACAATTAATATTTATATTCATTTTTGCTTCTTTTGACCTTTTAGAAACAACTAAAACAATTCTATATAAACTAATAAACTAAGTAGGTAG
>NW_021776230.1:0-2471 GCF_005508785.2 Acyrthosiphon pisum | reverse complement strand
AATATTTATCAAGTTCTACTGAATTCGGACAATTCGACAATAATATATGATTTGCAGAATGTATGATTCAAAGTTGATTTACGCTCAACTTTTTTTTTAAATTTCCACTGACAACAACTTATAAAGAACCTATTGTATTCAATTTTCAAGTTATTTAACCGTGTGAACATTTTTTATCGACAATAATTAAAAAAAAACTAATTTCAAACGCTTTTGAAAAGTTCTGGGAATTTTTTACTTTTGACCCACCAAAGTACCAACTAGATCCTCTTATTATAATACCAGAAACGATGCTGAAGTAGAAAAGCTAAGCATTTTGACTGCACCAAAATGGAATGACAAAAAAAAAATTAAAAACATATCATTGTAAAATCAATACATTTATCGCTTCACTCAGAAACTAAAATACCTACTTATATATTTTCTTCTGTAACTGATACTGTAAGTACATCATGCATAATAAATGTACTTAAAGTATTAAAATTTTATGTTTATATATTACCTCCGAATTATATATCTGAACTTGAACTGATATTATTTAAGGCAAATACCTAGAACCAGTCACCGTTTAAATTTGTATTTTAATACCTAAGCATGTAATAGCTTAATATAACAAGCATGTAATAGTTTAATATAACAAGCATTTAATAGCTTATTTTAATATGCATTTGTTAAATATCTCAAAGTTTCATCCAGTATTGTTATAGTCTATGGATCAGAAATTATCTCAACTTGGTACCTACCTACATAATAAATTATACGTATTGTCAATTTTCGAAAATAATAATAAATAAGCAGATAACTACCACTATTATTTTTAAGGAATGATGTTAATTAAACGATAAAAATGTGAAGTTAATTTTACATAATTTTTTTTTTTTTGGGGGGGGGGGGTGTCAAATATTGATGTCCTAGGGCATAACTGGTGGTCGGGATAGCACTGATATTATGGCTTCGATCAGAATCTAAAATGTATTAAACGTAATACGTGCATAACAATATTATTATTACCGATTTGGTTTTTTTAAAAACCACAATATCAACTATGTAAATTCTTAAATTCCTCAATAATTATAATATAATGAAAACAATTATTATTATTCAATTGATAAGTACATTGTAATTAATAAGTTATCGGTAGTTAATTTAAAATTACAACAAAATAAACGTAAATTGTGCCGTTATTCAATAATGATTAAAAACCTCTCATCAATCGCCAACGACCATACCACGTTGAATACACCAGTTCTCGTCCGATCACTGAAGTTAAGCAACGTCGGGCGTAGTTAGTACTTGGATGGGTGACCGCTTGGGAACACTACGTGCCGTTGGCATATTTTATTACACATTATATACAAACAATTATATTTTGCTTTAAAACTAAGTTATAATAATTATAATTACTTATAAGTTATATCAATTACTTTTCAGAAACTTGAATATTTTTATGCATAATATCAAAGAGAAATTTTCACATTTTGCTTTATACAACTGTTAGAAAAAGTTAAGAAAGTGGTTATCCATATATACGCTTAACTGCATACTTCACATGGTTTCTCATAATCCTGATAACGTTTAACCTTTATTTATAATATAAGTTAAAAGTAAACAATAAATATTTTAAAATGTGTTTATATTTTATTCATTATATTACTTTTAGTAATTTATTTTTATATTAGTATATAGTACGGTACTTATATATAGCCGGTATAGGTTGAAGTAGTTGAACTAATTTTCCATAAACCCTTTCATATTATTATGATATTATAAAATAACTATTATTATAGGTAAGTCGAAATCGAAGTATCGTATTTAATTTGCAAGCCTTAAGTAACAAAAGAAAAATTAAAAATATAAATAAAAGGTAAAAATAAAATTAAATAATTAATTAAATCTATAAGATTAAAGAAAGAATAAGAATTTTCTATAAAAATTTTTAAGTACTTACAAATTATAAATTGTGGCTTCGCTTGGCGCGTTGATGGGTGACACAGTAAAAACCATGCCACACATACACGTGTTTACTTACCTACTGTAAAAACGCCTCACCTACCAACCTTACCAACCTTACCAACCACAAAAAAATTAATAAATTTCAAATTTTCATGAATCTTACAAATTTTGTAAAGTTTTAGATCCACACGTTTATAAAAAAAATTGATCCTGTATTTTTGATATTTTTCAATATTTTTCTATAGTAAAATTAAGGCTAATTTCAATGTTGTTAACAGAAATCTTATCAAATAAATATATCAGTCGATGAACGAAAAGTAAATAAGCGAAAAAAAAAACGGTTTCAAGCGTGACAAGAAAAACGGGAAAGTTAAATGCTAAACTTGTTTATATCGAGGTACATTTATGGGTATTTAAATGGGTGATTCGAACGCACTTTTAAAGAAAATTAAAACGTAATACTTCAAAATTGATATAATACGCAATTATATTAAAATTAAATTATTGAGTACGAGTGG
>NW_021776229.1:3095-4130 GCF_005508785.2 Acyrthosiphon pisum | reverse complement strand
CAAGGCAACTTAGTTATAAAGGTAGAAATACACGGATCTTATTGTGATGAAACGATACTACTTCGGCACACGTATTTATAGGGTGTTATAGGATTAATACTATGCATTTTGTAAATAAATTAAAAATAGTTAAATGTGGTAAGATACCGTGATATTACATAGCAAAAAAAAGATGTCACAGATGTCTTGTTGATTTTTATTTAGATATTATATATACATAGTATAATAAAATATAAATACTGTAGTAGGAGAAATTAAGATTTTAAAAGGGAAGTATTTTACGCCGGGTGAAGTAGTGATTTTTTATAAATAATATGGCAAGAAAATACGTAGTGTAAAATAAACACGCGGGGTTGATGACCTATTTCAGTGAATGCGGGGACGCGGCTGGTAATACCGGTTGCTGGTGTCCTTTATAGGGACGACTATTCAGTGGCCCGTTATACGACCTAATATCCCTCGACGACTCGATATGGTGTTTGTGTGCAGGTGTTGATTTAAGAGGGACTATAAGTAAATGTATATATGTGTGTGTGTGTGTGTGTTTTACAATTGTGGGTTTGTATTTTCTTGAAGGGAGTATGCGTAAAATCGTCCTACTACTGTATTATACCTACCTAATGTTATTCGGATAATCTATATTATAGATGTATATATATATATTCGATCACTGACCTTATGCGACGGTTTTTTGAGTGATTCTCTGCATCTGGTTTGTGTTCCTCCGGGGTAGTGTTCGATGGTCGATATCACGGCGACAATATATGTATTTTGATTCGTAAGGCTTATAAAATATTATGTGTGTGACGTTCCTTTCTAGAACCTCGTTTTATGTGGTAATAAGTACCCGTGTTTTAATTATTATGATTGTGACTATTATCTCATGCTCTTAGAAATCCCTACACTCGCAGCAGTCGTACACAGTCGACGGCTAACCGAATGTAATTTAAGTTGCTGAGCATTTGAAATTGTGCTTGTAAATTCCAAATAAATGATCGTAATTACGTATACTTATGATAATCTTACAAACTAGGT
>NW_021776229.1:0-864 GCF_005508785.2 Acyrthosiphon pisum | reverse complement strand
TTTAAGAACTGTGGTATGTTTGTCGTAGTATCGATATGGTCTCATGAATCATATTTAGTCTTCGACCACACAGGCTATTGTTTTTTTTTTTTTTAGTTAGTGGTATAATTATGTCTGTGTCACCACGTTATTGGAATATATTTATTTTCTTCACTTGTATCAGAATTTATTGTGGTAATTTATGTTTGCATCTGGACGTACTTGTATCGTGTATATTACCGTGTAGACGGTATACATTTTATGATGGGACAGATTGTTTTCGATAATTTCAAGAGGGCAAGTGTTAGTTAGCTATCTGTTATATATGTATATAATAGTTTTCGTGGATTCCTTGCGTGTTATTGACTCCTTGGAACCTTTTGGTTGTGTTAATATGACTATTCAACATCTGGTTTTAATGTTTTATAGTGCAAAGATTATCGTACGTTTTAGTAATGTTTAAGAAACTAAAATCATGGGACGGAAAAATTCAAAAATTTAATGTTATAAGTGTGCTAGATTTTTTACACTGGTAAAATCGATTTGTATTATAGGTAGTTTGAGATTTGTATAATTTAAAATATTTAGCTTTCAGGATTTTGTTGATTTAAATGCCAATATCCATACTTAATGATTATTTTGTAAAATATTTTTCTAGTGCAATATTGTTCTTGTTAGTAATTTACTTAAATTTAATGTTAATTCAATAATATAAATAATAAAATAAAATAAAGTTGAATAATATTTTTAGTATATAGGTTTAATTTGTAAGTGCAATAATTTTTAGAGTTTATCATAATATGTTAATATTTTTATAAAGTTTGGTTAATATTTAGCAAATTATTTATTTATTTATTTTTATTAATTAATATTTTTTTTTTTTTT
>NW_021776228.1:0-1688 GCF_005508785.2 Acyrthosiphon pisum | reverse complement strand
ATAAAGTTCACACACTCACTTGCACACACACGTAAATTATTTGCATTGTATTATATCGTTTTATTTTTGTATATTTTGTGTTAGCTGTGAATTATATAAATTTAATATTATGTTGATTACGTACAACCGTAATTAAGCACTATCGGCCGCCGCCGTCACCGAAACGCGAACATTTAACACAGCCGCCCAAATTGTTAGTTCACTGGCGTCCGTGGTATATGGCCATTAGCCAACGCTATTCCTTTTTACTTTCGCAAGACGGTGTATTATCAAATTGTAGTGTTTTTTTTATATCTTATAATGTGGCTCGAATAGCCGGATATCAATTAATTGTTTTTAGATTCTGAGCGGAGCGAGAAAGCTATTGGTTTTACAATGGTGTTTATTTTTTTTAATTTTTAATTTTTTTTATATCCTGTATACAAAATTTCTACCAGTAGGAGTGTTTCGATTTCAACATATAGTACCTTATCTTTTAGAAAATTGGATCAAGATGGTACTTTAAAGATGTCATTTTCCGATTTTCTCAATAGTTATTTAATGCCACGGGAAAAACCACCAAAAAATTACGAAAAAACGCTAAAAATGGGATTTTAATTTTTAACGCTTTGTTTATCACCATAGAAACGAATAAAAAATTATAATATTATAATATTAATTCAACTTACATGATAAAATAATTAATAACAATATGAAATATCTAGACTGACAAACCATCTCCGCTCAGAATCGTTTTTCTTATACAATGATATTATATCATTAAATTCAAGTCTAATACAATCCATTATACAATGACTCACTTGTAATCTACTGTACAGCAGAGCGACATCCACTTACCTGCTGTAGATATCCAACAAGTAACAACTGAATGACAACTTTATTAATCATGAAAATATAACTGGATTCCAAATGTCAATCATTAGTTCAACATTTAATGAAGAAAAATTAAAATAAATCGTTGAATTTTATTCTACTGATGTTGACAATTTTGATCGAGAAAAATCAGAAGTGGTTTTATGGAATCGCTATTTGGACTGCAATAATATAACACAAAAAAGGACTATTGAAATAACTAATCTATGTAATACTGATTTATTTCCAAATATTTTAAATTATTACAAATATTAATAGCACTATTAATCAGTTGAAGCTGAAAGAACATTTTCCACTCTGAAATGGGTAAAAATTATTTAAGAAACTCAACACCAGAATCAATACTCAATGCTCAGTAGCTTCTCTAAATATTAATTTTGACATTAGTATAATATTATCTGAATAAATTACAAATACGTTATCTAATTCGAAACGTCATTTAGATTTTATTTTATGAATTATTTTACTTTTTTTTGTAATTATAGGTACATACAAAAATATTAATATAAATACATATATTGTATTTTCTGCTGCATTAATTCACAAATATTATTATTAAACATTTATTTATATATTCATAAAAAATGTTTTGTACATGTACTTATATGGATTATAGGTACCAGATTTTTTTTCTCTAGTTAAAATGCCCATGTATTCTAAAAATGTATAGACCCCATTCCCAACTTGAACAAATCCCCAGGCCTGCAGAAGACTTGAGATGGAAGTAAGTATGCACTGAAAATCCGCGGTCGATTGCAGTTGATGTTGTGCTATCGGGTAACTCGTGTCTGTGCCAAAGTTGAGCCACGTGGATG
>NW_021776227.1:0-1034 GCF_005508785.2 Acyrthosiphon pisum | reverse complement strand
CCAACAGATAAAACTTTATTGATATTTATAGAAAAAAAAAAACTAAAAAAATGAAAACTTACAATGTCCGGTAAACAGCTCAAAAGAGTCAAAATATTTTCAAACTTGTATGGTGTATAGGAAATGCTAATATAAACATTCAGTAAAATTTTCATGTATCTGCAGTTATTCGTTTTTGAATTACAACAAAATAAGGAAATCGCTACATGAGAAATCGAGTGAATATCCAATGTTGTAAAAATTTGAATTTCAAACGATCATAAAAATTTAATTTGACTTTCTTATAGATATTTTTTGTTTGATAAAGGTAGATAATCTTATAAGGAATCTTGTATTACATTTTCATATCTTAGATTTAAAAAGAAAAATTTTTATGAATTTCTAACTCGAAATAATTTGCAAATTTTCGTGATTTTTCCATATTTTGTCATTTTTTGAACTTTAAATGCTTATAAAAAAAAACTGTGACTAACGATTTTTAATATTTTTCATCTGCCTTTGAAACAATATACTAGGAGCCTTCTATTAAATTTTCAAGCTTTTTTGATAAACAAATAAAATTTTATTGATATTTTTAGAAAAAAAACTAAAAAAAAATGAAAACTGACAATGTCCGTAAAGAGCTCAAAATAAGTCAAAATATTTTGAAAATTTTATCGTGTATAGAAAATGGAAATGTAAACATTCAGTCAAAATTTCATGCATCCACTGTCATTTTTTTTAAAGTTACACCAAAAACCAAAATCGATTTTCTCGAAAACAGATTTTGCGTAAAAATTCCCGTTTTTCCTTAATTTTTCTTTTGTTTTTCCCGGCGCTTTTGAAAACCACTGGGAAATTTAAATTTTGACCTCCCCAATGCACCAACGATATTCACTTTCTGATCGAACAAGATACTGAAGTTGAAAATCGTAGCATTATTTCGACTACTTATCGTGTACACAGACACAAAAAAAATAAAAAAATAAAAAATTAATAAAAAAATAAAAAAAAAAATAAAAAAATAAAAAAAAAAATAAAAAAACACACATCAT
>NW_021776226.1:0-780 GCF_005508785.2 Acyrthosiphon pisum | reverse complement strand
TAATAACCCAAAACTTGTTTCTGTCTCTATAAGTATCTACCTATAGATCGTAAATATATTATTTAACAAAAAAAAGAAAGACACATAATATTTAAATTGGGTTGTGTTTATACTGTATGTATTTATCTCAGCAAAAAATATCCGAAATTTATATTGACTACCTATTTAGATTCTGAGCGGAACGATGAATGTAAGATGTACCTACCTGGTGTACTTACCTATAGATTTTACAATGATTTGAATTTTTAGATTCTGAGTGGAACGATGAATGTATTGATTTTACAATGATGTGTGTTTTTTTATTTTTTTATTTTTGTTTATTTTTTTTTATTTTTTTTTTTATTTATTTTTTATTTTTTTTGTGTCTGTGTACACGATAAGTAGTCGAAATAATGCTACGATTTTCAACTTCAGTATCTTGTTCGATCAGAAAGTGAATATCGTTGGTGCATTGGGGAGGTCAAAATTTAAATTTCCCAGTAGTTTTCAAAAGCGCCGGGAAAAACAAAAGAAAAATTAAGGAAAAACGGGAATTTTTACGCAAAATCTGTTTTCGAGAAAATCGATTTTGGTTTTTGGTGTAACTTTAAAAAAAATGACCGTGGATGCATGAAATTTTGACTGAATGTTTACATTTCTATTTTCTATACACGATAAAATTTTCAAAATATTTTGACTTATTTTGAGCTCTTTACGGACATTGTCAGTTTTCATTTTTTTTTAGTTTTTTTTCTAAAAATATCAATAAAATTTTATTTGTTGGATAAAAAAGCTTGAAAA
>NW_021776225.1:0-1270 GCF_005508785.2 Acyrthosiphon pisum | reverse complement strand
GACCCGCCAAATCCTACAGGACCAGTGCGGGCGGCAATCTATCATCGGGGCTGGGCGGACCGTACCGCGGACATCGAGCGGAGGCTGCGGCCGCGCGGGACGCAGTCAACATCAAACAGCCGCACACCGTCGCTGACAAGGCCACCGGCACCGAGACCAACACCTGTCCCCACAACACTTGCCCCCCCAGCACCCGCCCCCGTGAAACTGCGGAGCCGAAGCCGGTACCCAGGCCAACGGGGGTGCCTCCAGGCCCGACGGTAAAGGTTAGGACGGAGGCGCAGCAGGCACGGAACCGCCGTAAATTCCAGCAGCTGAAGGAAAAGAGGAAGGCAAGGGAAAGCGAGGCAAGCCAACAACATCGGCTTGCCAAGCGACCTGCGCTGACCTCGGACCTGGAAGCAGCCAGCGCGCCTCCTACCGACTCAACACCGCCGGAACCGATGGAGGTGGACAAACCGACGCCCAAGGACAGTAAGTCCGAGGAGCCGGAACAGTCCACCAGCCAAGCGCCGCAGAGCCAATCACCGACCACGGATGGTATAACCGAGGCCGATTGGTATGCGGCGTACGAGGGGTTAGAGGACCTAGTGTACGACACGGCGTGCAACACCCCGACAGGGTCCCCGCAACACGGCTAAACCCCTAGCGGGCGCGGGCGAGTCTACCGCAAGCGAAAGCCAGCGGTAGTACAAGCCACCCCGACCCGTAGCGACACCGACACCAGTACAAGTGTACCCCATGTGGCGGTTTGGCAGGGGAGTATGACACGGGACGCAGCGGCAGCCAGTACAAAGTACAGGTACCGCAGCGACCGGTCTACGCTTTTGTCAACCGCCACCACGGGCTACAGCGCGACATCGCCAACTATCCCACCACGCCAAAAGGCACAAGGCGGGACGGAAGGCAAGTCGCGCAAGACGAGTACCGGCCGCCGGTAGCTCGCTCTCTCGTACGTCAACCGTCCTACCGACACCACCGTCCTCGTCCACCGACCGTTGTAACGACAACTATAGTTAAAAGCTATAGCCGTTTCGTTTCGTCAAACTACCATCATAATATGTTATCGTATATTAATACTACCAGAATTTAATACATTATTCTTGTTTACCACGAATAAACGTCCCACACGGACTTGAACTAAAACCCGAGTGTTGCGTTGTTGCTTATTTTTGCGAGTGTTACCTACATCCACACCAAATACAATCACCATCGAACTGCGACCGGACTACCGCCGAGTTCACAACATCGCCGTAGCCCACGTCACATA
>NW_021776224.1:0-736 GCF_005508785.2 Acyrthosiphon pisum | reverse complement strand
TCGAAATCCATCAAAAAATTATCTGCTTTATCAGTGGCTGATACATAATCTGGATTTTACGACTGTTCCACATAACCAAGATATAACTTTATCGTGCACTCCCGTTAGTTTTTCATTTTGTAACAGAGATTCTGTTTCGTATCTGTTCAGCTGGTTTGTGAACAAGTTAGACCATTGAAACGATGACTTCGGGGAACACTGCCCCCTCGCAGTTTTTTATACATAACTCGTAAAATAAAGCCGTGCAAATTCTAAAAATAGTCGTGCAAATGCATGCTAATGGCGTGCTAATTCGTGACCTAGTTTCTTATGTAAAAAGTTCAATGAGGGGGGGCCAGAGTAATGTACGTCATTACGGTCTCGGGTTGAACCCGAAAAATTACCAACAATTGTTCAAAACTCAGTGTCTCTTTGAGATTCAACAGCATCACGGTCACATCAGCTTGTGTTTTATTCGAACAACGATCAATCATACAAAGCAGACAGTGAAATATTACCAAATTGTAATTCATCGCAAACACTGGTATTGCTCCAAAAATTGGAAATATAAAAAAAAAAAGGAAAATCAATTTTAAAAGTAGTAGATTTAAAATACATTAAAAATCTAATCGAAGTCCAGCACGGTAAAGCGTCAGTGTTCAGTTCAGATGATTACAAACATACATAGGATACCTGCACCGGAGATTATATTTCTATATCAGAGATAATTAAAGAAATAGAGGGAAAAAAGAATGTA
>NW_021776223.1:0-828 GCF_005508785.2 Acyrthosiphon pisum | reverse complement strand
AAGTATGGGTCGATCAGACGGTCACCTCCCATAGAATGGCATTCCTGGAGGGTTTATCTACAGGCGCACCAAATCCTACCGGGAAAGGTAAACGTCTAATTGTACTTCACATTGGGTCTGTTGATGGTTTCGTACGTGGTGGACTATTATGTTTCGAGTCAAAGAAAAATACATCCGATTACCATGATGAAATGAATGGGCAGACGTTTAAAGAATGGTTCGAAGAAATATTGCCATTGCTCAAGGATAATGCGGTTGTCATGATGGATAATGCACCGTAACATTCGGTAAAATCGGAAAGAGTTCCAACAATGAATTGGAAAAAGGCAGATATTGTCAATTGGATACATTCTAAAGGTGAAGAAGCCGATCCATCAATGCTGATTAAAAGTGATCTAATGGATATCTTATGAAACAAAAAAAGTATTCTATATAACAAAATAAATTACCTATATTTTTTATATTTTTTTTAGATACAACAGCTATGTAATAGATGATATTGCAAAGAAGCCGGGAAAACGATTTTGAGACTGCCGCTCTATCACTGTGAACTTAATCCTATAGAACTGGTCTGGTCAAAGGTGAAGCATCATGTAAAATCAAATAACACTACGTTCAAAACAGTCGATGTACAGCATTTGCTTCATCAAGCCTTCGATAGGGTAACACCGGAAGATTGGCAGAATTTAATATCCCACGTGAAGACTGAAGAACAAAAAATATGGAGTGTCGATTTCATATGCGAAGAGCTTACCGACGAACTACAGTTGAATCCAAACCACGTCCTTACCATAGGTGATACGTCCCACTCATCATCCGACGACGATG
>NW_021776222.1:0-793 GCF_005508785.2 Acyrthosiphon pisum | reverse complement strand
TCGTTTTGTAAGTCATGCGCGTCACTTGATTATTTATTATTTGTTGATGTATAACGCGTTATAAGTACGTAATAGATATTATGATATGATGTAATTTGGAATTTATTATAGATACCTATTATAGGTCAATTTTTTTTAAATACCATAGACTATAATATAATATTATGCCTTATACCTACACTGACATACCGTCTCCGCTCAGAATCGTTTTTCTTATACAATGATATTATATCATTGAATTCAAATTTAATACCATCTATTATACAGTGACCCACTTGTAACCTACTGTACAGCAGAGCGAAATCCACTTACCCACCTTTTTTATAATGGTTTTTTTTTTACATAGATTATTTTAATTTTTAAGCATAAATACAATTTTTTAATTTTCCACAAGATCCACAGATTGAGCGATGATTGTATTAATTTTACAATCATATCGTGTGTGATATTTTTATTTATTTATTTGTCAACACATTTCGGATGGAACAGTGAAAATGCTTCGATTTTCAACTTCGAGAGTGGTTTCTGCGGTAGAAAATTCGATCTTACTTCTGTCATAGAGATATTTTTACATTTTATAAAGAATTTTCGATGAACATTTTTATGCCGTATTGTTTTTAGATTAAATATGCCCGGATAAGCAGTAAACTTTTCTAAAAATGTTTCTGTATAAATATCGAAAAAATAGATATTATTTCAAAAATAAAATAAATTATCGTAACACGGCGTCCTGTGTAGGCTATTTAGCTACACCCGCACTATCGTAGGTCATTTTTCCGGTCATTGTTGTAGT
>NW_021776221.1:0-1210 GCF_005508785.2 Acyrthosiphon pisum | reverse complement strand
TAATAAATAAATGTATAAATATTATGAGTTATTAGCTATGCCATAGGTATGATTTTATAATATGAACATACATAAAATCAAATTAATAAATAACACTATTTAATTGATCTAATAGGTATTTAATACTATCTACATTAGAGACATGGGCTCGATATTAAATATTACTAAATACTAAATACTAAATATTATACTATATAGTAGGTAGGTACTTGATATTATATTACTGTTTTTAGGTGAGTCACATTTGGTTAGGTTAAAATACTCCTGCAGATCCTAAATAATACATTATTTATAAAGACTGGCGATTAAATTTTATAATGATATGACTGTATATTATTTGATATATAGGTTTAATTATGAGAGTATTATATGAAATAAAATATTTAATAAATAATAAATTTGATACATTTTATACATGGGTTGGATTATATGGAACGGTTATTTTATACTTGAATATAACTAACCTACTATGTAGTACCTAATATATTACAGTTTTAAGGTAAGTTAATTGGTTGAGGTAATACAATATTAATAAACTAATTTTACTTATACTACATATATTTCAGAAAAGTCTGGTAGTTAAAGTTTATAATGATATATGCTAGCTGTTTGATGTTACTTATGTAGGTAGGTTTATGGAGTGTATTACAATATATTATTATTAATGTATACTATAGGTAGGTTTAATCATGAGCATAAAATCAAATTAATAAATTGACAATTGATAAATAACAATATTTAATCTTATACTATAAAACGCTACCCCTTCGAGGGTTACCCGACCGTCAGGGCGCAGCCCGTGTCGTAATTCCGAACTGCTCTAGAGGAAATTGGAGGGAAAACGGGTCCCCGGCGGCGTTATCACTCTTTCTTATCACTTTTGGCGATTTTTGCGATTTTTTTCAAAAATTTTACAGATTTCGAGTTTTACCCCCCCGGGGAGCCTAGGGGGGCCCCGTTCGGACCTTATTCGCGTTCCCCGCTACATTTATGGGCCGTGATCTGACGGTGCCGTTATTACTATATACAGTCATTTTTTTTGATTTGATAAGCTGCTTTATTATTTTATATTTTACTGCCTTTTATCCTTTCGGTCGCGCCGCATTTATAGATTTGATTTGCCATAAATATACACGATATAGCCAAAGTCTGTAGCATGTAGGTAGGTACATGCATGTTATAAAAAAATAAATGTATAAATATTATGAGT
>NW_021776220.1:0-906 GCF_005508785.2 Acyrthosiphon pisum | reverse complement strand
AAACCAGTTATCGTGGAACGATCTCCCATAAAGAATCTTTTGGAAAACAGTTTTTGGGCATTTCACTAGATGATGGCTGCATCGGTCCCAAATTTGAACAAATATTCCAGTAATTCAGGGCTTAGGCTTTGAGTTTGAATAGAACTGAATATTGCTGGATCACTTCCAAATTTCGATACTAAAATAATAATTAAAATTAAAGATATAGTTTATTAGATACAAATAAAACATAATTACCTACTATAAAAATATTAATTGTTTTATATATTTATTAAATCGATGAGTATCTATTACACTTTTATTTCATAATCATTGCTACGTACGGACCCCTCTACTCCGCCCCTACACATAGACATAATACACAGCATCGATGTCCTGTGGTAACACGTAAATAGCTAGATGATGTCACTGCTGTACATAAAACCTTGGGGGAGCAATACTATAAACGTTAGCAACAGTCTCAGCGTCTGCCAACGGCCAGATGACAAACCCGAACCGGTAAGATATCTGTGAGACCTCCTCGGAGCGCAATAGATTCTACGAATCAGATATTGGCACTATGACAAGACGGCTGCGGGTATACTTGGTCATTTTACGACACCCCGCACCGACCAAAGGCACATCTCGTAGAAGGCCCCCTGGACTGTGAACACCAACAACGTAGTCCGCCAGGGATCTGGTAAGAGAGGGGATAGGACTATATAGGAGCCCTGGGAGTAGCTAGTATTCAGACGTGATTCCACAAACCGTACGTACACATCCCTGTACTTCTTCATTCTTAATTATCATATTTTTGTATTACGACTTAGATTATTTTCGTTGACGACGTATTACGGGACTTAGAGAATATTCGAGCAATCGCTTATTTTCTAAGACACGGGTTATTCTTCGTCAATTTGAATAATC
>NW_021776219.1:0-1253 GCF_005508785.2 Acyrthosiphon pisum | reverse complement strand
ATGGTTACATTTTGCACGCACACATGAACGCAAAATAATAATGGGTATATAGTTACAATAATAATGGTATCATAATAATATATAAATATATGGAGCACACTCTTTTATATAGGTTGACTAACTTGTTTCATCCTCGGTTGTTTATCGTTCAGGACAAGCCACGGGGCCCTCCTTCAGCTGCTGCGAGCCGTTAACGTACATCTAACCCTCTCAACGACTACCCTCCCCTCACCAAACCATCGGGCATCGGGACGCAATAAAATACATCCACATTACATTTATCTATCTACAAAGTGCAATTGTGTTTGCATGTCAAGTCTAAGAGGGGAGCAAAAAAGTGGTTCGCATCTGGGTAGGTTCCCAAGTTAAGCGCGTGACTTGTGTACTTACAAACTGTACATATACCGCCGCCGCTGCGCCGAGTACGCTATAAATTATTAACTTCTTATGTCGCGATTGGACTTGAACGCACAGACGGTTTGGTAGGGGAAAAAACGACGTTACAAAGTCCGTGCAAATAATTGTTACTAAACTTCGTGTACTTACCTATAATATTGAAATAAAAGCTATTATTATTATTTACTTTTATTTTTGTATATTATAGCAAAATAACTACATCGACCATATAATACGCGTATTGGAACCCGTCGTCGACTCTTTCAATCGCTCATTGAACGTTTGAATACCTACAGCCAGTGGCGGCGCGAGAGGATTTTTGTGAGACAATTGTCTCACAGCTAAAAGGGGTGGTGGGTGGGTACTGGGTAGGTACCTATAGTGGATAGTCAGTTCTGAAAAATATTGAGTGACACAACGTATCAAATAAATAAATAAATAAACTATTTATAAGTTTTTAATTGAAAGGGTGCTCGCCAGCTTATGGTAGTCGGTAAAAAAGACCAAGGAAAAAAAGAACAATTTTTAAAAATATATTAATTGATAATCATAAAAAAAAAAGTTATTGATATCAAATTATTATCATTTAACAAAATTAAATATTAATGATATTGTGTCGTGCGTGCTACAGCAGTTAAGAATTTTTCAAATTATAATATAAATATTAAAAAATAAGGTACCTATAATTAAATATTTGAGTAAATAAATAATTGATTTTGTTTGTATGATTTTTTGGCATAAATCTGGTTTAGCAACTTATCGACTTTTCAAATTTTTTTTTCCAACGTGTATTTTAGGGTTCTTTGTAAGAATGTAAAAAAAAAAAAAGCCCGGAGAAACTTCGTTTAGACATTTAT
>NW_021776218.1:0-5262 GCF_005508785.2 Acyrthosiphon pisum | reverse complement strand
TTCTTTTTCTTTTTCTTTTTCTTTTTCTTTTTCTTTTTCTTTTTTTTTTTTGAACTTGTAATTCCGTCTTTGGTATTTTGAACATTTTCTGCTTCTAATTCCTTTTCTTCTGATTTAAGGTCTCCAGAAGTTGTTGATTCAGGACTTACGTCTAGCGTCATAGTACCAAATGGGTCGTCTTCAATATCCAGTTCCTGATCTTCAAGCTTATTATCTGCAACATCTATGTTATTTTCTTCGGGGTCAGTATTATTTATTTCATTTTCATTAGGCTGATTTTTGCTATTTTTAGCATTCAATCCTGCAAGAAATCCTTTTATCATGTTTTTTTTTTGTTCCATTATTCCACCATTAGTTGTTGATCCTTTCTCCACATTTGATGGAATAGGATCTGCGCCTTTGAAATTCTGATCATTTTCTGCTTCTAATTCCTTTTCTTCTGGTTTAAGGTCCCCGGGAGTTGTTGATTCAGGACTTAAGCCTAGCGTCATACTACCAAATGGATCGTCTTCATCATCCAGTTTCTGATCTTCGTCATTAATTGTTGATCTTTTATCCACATCAGATGAAGTAGGATCTGTGGCTTTAGTTACATTATTAATGTTTCCATCAGTCTGTACGCGATAGTTGCTAACAGTAGTAATAATTAGTATTAAATACAATAAATGTACCAGAGGATTCCTAGACAACTTAAAAGTTTTCAGTACCATACACATGTTTTTAACTACAACTGATAATTGTTTTGAACATCTGTAAAATATAACAAATGGCTATATATTGTATTTAACAGTAGGTACATTATTATAATTTAATAAAGTTTAGTTTACTTTATAATACACAGGCTGTGTTAATATTCTAGAACATATTTGCTCATGATTTATTAGAACGTATTCATTATGGTTTAATTTATTAAATCAATGTCTTTATTTTAGATGAAAAATATTATGGGAAATTAAATAATGAAATACATTTTATGTTTACATGACGCATACCTAGGTACCTACATAATTTAATTATAATTATTTTAATTTGTAAACTAAAAATATTTCACAATTGAATTGCAACTTATTTACTATTTCCAACCATTGTACCTCAATAATTATACTATAATAGCTGTTAAATCTTTCATGTATGGATTATCAAAAACGCTTTGATTCTTTGACCTATATTGCACAGATGATTTTTTTTAGAAGAATTGTAGGTTTTCGAATAGGCAGTAAAAAAAAAAATGAAGGAGATAATATTGAAACTGGTAAAAAAAAAAATGAAGGAGATAATATTGAAACTGGTAAAAAAAATTAATATTTTTTTAGAATACTATTGTAGAATCACGCATGTTTCACATAAAGTGTTAATACATTTATTACAATTTAAAATATTAACAAAAAATGTATAATTTATAAATATACATGTAATACATATATTGAGGCCTGGTGTGGCATAGTGGTTGGCCTCAGTCACTAACATGATCTGAGTTCTAGCATTGGTTGGCGTCACTAGGTTCCCACCCGGGTTTTAGTGACAAATCCTTCACATACAAGTGCTCTTCAACCAACTGTAACTCCTCTACAAAACGCTAGTGGTAATAGTTACCGATGCAGCTTAAGATCAATAATAATAAAAAAAAACAGGTGATTGAGTGTCACTCTGCTGTACAATAGGTTACAAGAGGGTGACTGTAATAGATGGAGTTAAATTTGAATATCATTGTATATGAAAAATGATTCTGAGCGGAGACGGTTTGTCAGCCAAGGATATTTTATATTATTATATTTATATTGTTATTATAATATACGGTAGCCGGTTAAGTTGAATTATAATTATTTGTTTACTATCATATTTGTATATAATAATATACTTTGGAAGTTTCAAATACTCACGAATAATATTTTTAAATTTTAACACAAAACTTAAATCGTTCTTTATCGTTTAAATATCTAATTTTGTCCAAATTTTAACTTAAAAATTAAAACAACTTAAAAAAAAAAAAAAATATGTATATTTGTTGGTTACAGAATTAACTATATTTACGTGAAACCTTGTTTTAAATGTTCAATTCTTCCCTATAAAAGTAGAACATTTAATAAATGTTTGACAACAAAATAATTGTAAATTTTCAATTTGATCAAATATTATGTCAGCATTTGACTTTAAAAGATTTTAAAAAAAAATCTTGCCTAATATTTTTAAGCTATTTTTATGATATTGTAAAAATGTGCGAGGAGCCTTATTGTATTCAATTTTCAAGCATTCACAAAAATTCAAAACACTCATTAAAATATATTTTAACTTTTCGGTAGAGATTTTTTTTTTATAAAAGTGTAGACAAACGTATGAGGAATTTCGTATTAAATTTTAAAATCTTAGAGTTAAAGAGACATTTTTTTATGAATTTCTATTTCAAAATAATTTTCACATTTTCGTGATTTTTACGTCATATTCAAACTATAATTGTTTATAAAAAAAATTTTATAATTTTTGACCCAACGATTACAATTTTATTTGGTAAAGCACGATTGAACATAAAGCGATTGAGCATAGAATATTTTATGCGATCTTGCCACTTGCCACATTTACGTGGCCGAAATTTTGTAATTTATTATTTTCATGTATTATTACAACAGTTATTATAATACCAGACGCGAGCCGTGAGTTGAGTCCAGCTTTATCGACAATGTTATTGATTAATAAATTTGTTCCCGGGGCAATAAAGTTCCAACGTTTTAAATATTTAAAATTAAGGGAATATATAAGATAATGAATTGAGATACAATTTCCAAATTATTATAGAAATAATATCAGTGTTCGATCACCCATACTAGTATAGTAGTATTCCTGACTTATAAGCCATGTAGTATTTTTTTTAACTCTTACCATTTTTTGATTTTATTATTATCAAACAGATTTATGAAATGTGACTGTTTTATTGACAATGAAATCATGTTAATGTTATTTTTTTTATTGACATATTTTATAGATAACTGAAAATGTCTGTATAAACAGCTCACACCAAGTCAAAATATTTTGATTTTATGGTCTATAGAAAATTAATAATGATAATATAAATGTTCAATGAAAATTTCATAGATAAAAATTTAATAAATATATGTATATAAAAATTTACGTTTTTTTTCTTTGTTGAAAATTACTGGAAATTTTAAATTTTTACCTCCTCAATACACCAAATAGATTCCATAGATAATATAAGAATGGATCACGTGACTTTTCGATTCAAACCATATGTCGTGTGATAATATTTTTCTAATGGGTCGATGGGAACATTGTTCTGTGACCATACTATCTTAAATCGTGATTATTATTAATTAACCCATAGACCATATACCAGGGGTACGACACTCCGTGAATTGGTCAGATCGGGCGATTGTGGCCTTGAAAATGGTCTCTAGAGGGGCGTGGCATACGTGAAATAGGGAATGGTAAACAATCCGATCCCGCGTAACGTATCCCGCCATAGTCTTGGAACCGATTTCTTAATATTTGTAACCATGGGTCTAACATCATGTTGGTGCGTGGAACCAATTCCATGTTTTTCGTAGGTTCAGACTTCAGATCATAGGTAACCAATACCCCAATCAGCTGATCGATTGTCGCTTCTATATTGTTTTATGCTTATACTAATAGACGGGACGTGGTTGTAGTTCCGGCGTCCAAGCGTGGCGACGCTGATCAAGGTAGTACAACGTACACCACACGTGCGCACTAGATGATACAATACTCTGTATATTACTGAATATAATATATATATATCACTGTAACGCAAACCGCACCACCCACCTGCATCCTGCCTGGATGTTCCGTCTATTAGTATAAGGTCTATGAATTAATCATTCATGTTATTTATTATCATTTATCAATAATATAATATCAATATTGGCCCCATATAAGATTAAAAACGTATTTTGGCGGAGTGTGGGCCCACAAAAGATTTGACCGGCCGGCGTTCGTGAGGACGTTGGTCTGATGTTCAAGATGTTTCTTAAATATGCCGTAATGCGCCGGTGGCGTGACTGGGGAGGAAGTAGCGAAACGACCCGCGGTTTAGTCGTCACTTCCCGAGTCCGAATGCGTTGAGACGAACAACCAGAGTGCGCTCTGCACCCGTGCGCAGAGTCTTATGTGGCCCGTCCGCCACAGTATCACTAAATTTTCTATTTTTATAGTGATAAGTTCTTATGTCCTATCCATTCTTATATTATCTATGCTATAGATTTCCTTTCCCGCTGGAAAAGATACAGAAGTTGAAAATCGAAGCATAAAAGTGATGATAGATACAAAAAAAAACATATCACCATTGTAAAATCAGTATATACATCGCTCCGCTCAAAATCTAAAATACATATTTTGTTACCTATACCGTCACAATATTCTGGCGTATGCGGATGATATTTCACTATTGGGAAGGAGTAGAGAGATGATAATAAAAATGGGAAAATCACTTATAAAGGCTGCGGAGAAAGTAGGACTTAAGATTAATGAAGAAAAAACAGAGTACATGGTGGTCAGTCGGAGAAATGAGAATCAGATACAAGAAGAATTCATTGAAGTGGAAGAATACAAATTTAAAAGAGTGGACCAATTCAAATACTTAGGGTCAATTATAACTCAAGATAACGACATAAAAACAGAAATTTCAATGAGATTACAATCAGCTAATAAATGTTTCTTTGGACTCAGTAAAATTTTTAGATCAGAGCATATCTAAGAATTTAAAAGTTAGAATGTACTTAACTCTGGTTAGACCAATTGTCTTGTACGGGGCAGAAACATGGCCTCTGAGAAAGACTGAAGAACGAAGGATGGCAGTGTTTGAAAGAAAAGTACTCAGAAAAATTTATGGGGCATACTATGATGTTCTCACAAATGAATGGAGGAAATTACACAATACTGAACTGCAATCCCTTTTTCGGCGACCGGATATACTGAAAGAGATAAAAAAAAGAAGGCTAGTCTGGGCAGGACATGCCTGGAGGAAGCATGACTCATTAATTAGAAGGGTAATAGAGGAAAACCCAGTAGGGAGGAGACCTCTTGGAAGACCGCGTTTAAGATGGGAGGTCTGCGTTAAGAGAGACGCTGAAACAGTGGAGCCAGAGAGTCATTGGCAGGAAATAGCAGAGGATAGAGATAGGTGGCAGTATGTTTATCTAGAGGTATGGTCTTAAATGGCCGAAACCAAAGAAGAAGAAGATACCGTCACAATACATTTATATATTAATAGGACGGATTTGATTGACGTTGTGA
>NW_021776217.1:0-890 GCF_005508785.2 Acyrthosiphon pisum | reverse complement strand
CATTCAAAACTAATACCTATACCATCTGGTGAATATCCAAGCCAAGGAGTTTGGTAGTGTACAATGAAACCAGATTGAATTACTTTTTGTTTAGTTGTTTCAGCATACAATACTCTAGCAACTTGTTCATACTTTATTCCATGCTTAACAAATTTATTTGAAAATGATTTAGGCCAAAAATAACAGCTTGCTTTTTTAGACCATTTTTCGTCAGATTTATTAGAAGACATATAATAGGTATAAAGGGAATGACAACGACTACCTGTTATTTTAAATTGGCGAATTTGGTACCAAAAAGAATTGTCATTTAAAGATAAATTTCTAATTTTTGTAGGAGTCATTGTTAGTGCCACTTTACAATCATACACTTTTTGACAACAATCACCCAAGTTTAAAACTGAATATTCAGATATCAAATCAAGAAGTTGATTGCTTATAATTTGAAAAGGTTCATCATGAATTTCAGCTGAGGAAACATCACTACTTAATTAGAATGATTTTCTTCCTTTTGAATGCAGTGCTATGGCAGAATAAGGTGCAGCTGAAATAAGTGCTGATCTAAAATAAAACAAAATACAGCATCAAATAGATTACTTAAGTACTCTAGTAAGATAAAAATATATTTTAACTATATCAAAATTATACAATTAGATATATTATTTCATTGAGTCATTGAATACATAGGTACACAAAAATTAAATCAATTATTATAGAATCAATGGAATGTAGTATGTACAAGTACCTACCTAACAATGAAATGGTAATATTGTTTATAATAACAAAAAAAAAAAAAAGTACCTTATAGATGTTTTAGATTGCGATAATGTACAATCAATACTATTTCCAACACAACAAAATTTGGAAATGGGAACTGGTTTAAATTTTTCCAG
>NW_021776216.1:0-900 GCF_005508785.2 Acyrthosiphon pisum | reverse complement strand
TATTAAATTATTTAAACTGTCTTTTAGTTGATACGTTAATGGATCTGTATTTAAAACTTTAGAAATAGTGAAAACTTCTGTCGTCCAATTTGGTGTATAACTTTTACTAAAATTATGTTTATACATACTTTGATATTCTTACTTTATCATTAATTTTAAATTTTGATTCTTTTGATGTATTAATTTGTATTATTATTTTTTTTTTTTTTTATTATAATCAGTTTGGTCCGAGCTTCGAGTGGTGTACATTTTATTGTTGAATGTTGCAAACTGACATTATTTTTTTTTTCATTATATATGTAAGTTATTTAAAATTATAAAATAGCATAGGTCTGATCAAATGCAATCTGATCAAATGACCACTATGTTCAATTTAATGTGGAAAGCCTAAAATAAAATGAGTGCATTACATTTATTTTATTTATACCTAATTATCTGACAATACATAAATCGATGATCACTTTACACACTCATACAACCTTATTAGATTGTATATAAACAGTCAGCATACATTGATTATAGACAGCGTTAAATCTCAACATTATCTATTAGACTTGATGCATCGTCGCTTCACACCGTTACTTAACCGCTACAATAGGGGAAACTAGGGTAAGATGGGACACCTAACTTTAATTGCATTTAATGGGTTGATTATTTATGTTATTAGTAAAACAAAGATTTTCATTTTATGTAAAATTATATGTAGTTTCTAAATTTTCAATCAGCTTTGTTATATAACTAATCATTACGCATATATTTGCACTTAACTTAAAATTGGGTTTTTTCCCATCATGGACCATAGTGGAGGTAAGATGGGACACGAGTAGGGTAAGATGAGACAAAGATTTTTATTCATAATAATTACTCTTTATTTTTTATCATATATGTAATAACTCATTG
>NW_021776215.1:0-752 GCF_005508785.2 Acyrthosiphon pisum | reverse complement strand
TTTCAATTTTTTTTAGTTTTTTTTTTTCTATAAATATCAATAAAGTTTTATCTATTGGGCCAAAAAGTGTAAAAAATAAATACAGGGCTCTGATACATTGTTACAATAGCAGTTGAAAAATATTACAAATACATAGGCACAATTTTTTTTTATAAGCATTTGAAGTTAAAATCTTGACAAAAATTACCAAATTTAAAATTGAATAATTATTTTGTAGTTAAAAATTTATAAAATGTTCAACTTTTATATCTAAGGATTGAAAATTTAAAACAAGATTTTACGTAAATATTTAATTCTGTTACCAAAAATTCTAAGAAATACATAAGCGCAGTTTATTTTTATAGTAATTTTAAGCTCAAATTTGGACGATATTACATATTAAAAAGCCTGGAATAACTATTTTAGATACTTTGTTGTGATTGTATAATATTATTTGTGGGTACTTGAAACTTCTAAAGTATACTATTATATATCTATGATAGTACCACGGTTTGTTGTTGATGTATAACGCGTTACCTAATGGATATTGTGATATGATTAATTTGGAATTTATTATTGATATTATAGATAAGTATAGATACTATAGATAAGTATACCTATAATAAGTATGTCTAATACCTAGACTGACAAACCGTCTCCGCTCAGAATCGTTTTTCTTATACAGTGATATTATATCATTGAATTAATAATACTGTACAGCAGAGCGACATCCACTTATCCACCTTTTTTTATTTTTTTTTGTGTCTGTCATC
>NW_021776214.1:0-764 GCF_005508785.2 Acyrthosiphon pisum | reverse complement strand
ACGTCAATTCAAGCTTCTTTTTAAAAAAATTCAATGGAGTACTACTAGTTGCTGCTGCTGGTAGCTTATTTTTTTTTGCTCCATTTTTCTTTTAGCTTATAAAAATAAAATCAATTACTAAGTTGTGTGACAATGTGACTATGAGGAAATGGCACGGTGTGTTCTGACTGTGTAGTGTCCACTGTTTATACGTAATCGTAATAATCAATGTATAAAGTGTCGGTGAGCGTTCGTAGTATTACTATTCATTCTACGAAATGTAAATCTTGAAGTTACATTTTTATTATTATAATATGTTTTTGGAATGCGTGTTTTTCCCATCATCGAATTACTTACCACCTATAATGTGTATGCATGTATTGTGTAGGCAGTAGGTACTGTAATTTGGTACAGTGTGTGGCAGGGCACTAAGTGTTTATTAATAAATATGAATTAAAATGAATCAGACCATTTATTTTGAAATATGCTAATCGTTTACCGGGTAAATATTTTTATACCTGGGTATAATGTTTATACCAAAAAAACTAAACATTTTATTTTTTTTCTAGTTTCGTAATAATTTATAAGTTTGTACTTGAATTATTTGTAGGTATAAGAGTATAAGACAATATATAAATACAACTCATGGGGGGGATCTATCCCCCATATCCCCCCCTGTAATTACGCCCGTGCTAAGACGACTATTCTACCAGACTTGACCATATTTCTGCGTTTTCTAATAACTAGCTGCCTGCCATGGTTGATATTCAGCAACTTTTTGGACC
>NW_021776213.1:0-990 GCF_005508785.2 Acyrthosiphon pisum | reverse complement strand
AAGAGGGTGATTTGGTATTAGTTAAGGATTATCGAAATAAAAATGAAAATGGGCAAAAAGGAAAAATTACAGAAAACATTAGTAAAACACTCATAAAATCATACTAGACGAGGGTTCTGAATGGATAAGACACACTGATCAGATATGGCCACACAACCAAATAAATAACTCACTGTCACTCTACACCAGCTAGACAAACAAATGAAAATTATAAAAATACTGAAACTGTAGTTGAAAATCAAAATCCCGATCCGGCCGATCCCGTAATAGTAAATAAAACACCCAGACCAATTAGATCTAGAAAACCGCCTCAGAGATATTCTCCAAGTGATTATGCTTAGGGCAATAATTAACTATTAATTATATCAGTTATCATATTATATAATAAATACTCGTATGTAAAAAAAAAAAAAAAATAAAATAAATACTAACATAGTAATTATAAGCACTATACAAAATACTTAATATTTTTTTTTTAAAGGAAAGAGATGTTGCATATTCAGCATTTACATTATATACTAAACGTTTATATTAACAATAATAATCATAAGTATCATATTACGATCGGTGGGGATTGTCCATCGGTCATTAGCAAGTAGACAATTTTATATGTACGTCAGTTCGATTTATACTTTTCATAATAAAAGACTATAATATACGTTTATGTTATTATTCATATTAACAATACACAACAGTAACTACCGACAGTGAATAATGAGGTATCTGTGATCGCGTGGATGAAATTTGTACGACGAAAGTTGGCTTGTTTCGGGCGGAAGTCTTCACACAGCGTGATTGCAATTTTTTTACTGCTTTTATTAGATCTTTAAGTTTTTTTACAGGTTTATTTAAATATTTATAAGTATTTTTAATATATTCTCCATTCCCGCGAATCGGTCTTTTTAGGTTAGGATAGTCCTAGTTTATATTATATTTTATATTCGAAAAATTCGATATCCAAATCAGCGTTGTCGTTGTAGCGCTAGGGTC
>NW_021776212.1:0-717 GCF_005508785.2 Acyrthosiphon pisum | reverse complement strand
ACGAGGGGGTTTTTTTTAATTTTTAATTTTTTTTTTTTGTATCCGTCATCACTTTTAGGACAGTAAAAGTGCTTGGATTTTCTTCAATAGTACCTTTTCTGATAGGAAAGTGAATCTAGTTAGTACTTTGGGGGGTCAAAAGTAAAATTTTCCAATAGTTTTCAAAAGCGCAGTGAAAAACAAAAGAAAAATTAAGGGAAAACGGGAATTTTTACGCAAAATCTGTTTTCGAGAAAATTGATTTTGGTTTTTGGTGTAACTTTAAAACGAATGACTGTAGGTACATGAAATTTTCACTGGTTGTTTATATTTCCATTTTCTATACATGATAAAATTTTCAAAATATTTTGATTTGTTTTGAGCTGTTTGCGGACAATTTCAGTTTCCAATTTAATTAGTTTTTTTTTCTAGGAATGTCAATTAAACTTTATTTATTGAGTAAAAATACTTGAAAAATTAATACAAGGCTCCTTCTATATTGTTACAATGAGATTTTAAAAATATTAAAAATCCTTAGTCACAGTTTTTTTTTATTAGCATTTAAAGTTCAAAAATTGACAAAATATGTAAAAATCATGAAAATTAGCAAATTATTTTGAATTAATAATTCGTAAACATTTTTCTTTTTAGAGCTAAGATTTTAAAATGTAATACAAGATTCCTTATAGGTTAATCTACCTTTATCAAAAAAAAAATGTCTATAAGAAACTCAAATTA
>NW_021776211.1:0-432 GCF_005508785.2 Acyrthosiphon pisum | reverse complement strand
AATTAAAACAATCAGTAACTCATATTATTTGATCGCGCAAAGTATGTTTTATAAGAAAACTGCAGAAAATTACGCTCGTCAAGTGCTGCGCCCGTAAGCAGTGGCAGCGTTCGATACTAGGTGTTCATACCACCACCCCGCGAGCCTTAACGGCAGTACCGCACCATAGTCAAAACAGGTTTCCTATCGCAACCGAGGGCTCGTTCGGCGTACATGGTTTATAAATAAACAGATAAGAAAATAATATTATTATATTATTTGTAACAAATATTATTTAATTTGGTTCGATTTTATATTTTGTACTCGTATCCAAATTTTATACAAATAAAAACTATAATTTTGTTCTCCAAGTAATACGGCTTATTAAAGTGATTTACAGTAAAAATACCTATTATAAAAATTTTAGATTGGAACTTTTTTAACAATCGTAAG
>NW_021776210.1:0-720 GCF_005508785.2 Acyrthosiphon pisum | reverse complement strand
AAAAAAAAAATTGTGTCTATGTATTTTTAATATTTTTCAACTGATATTGTAACAATATATCAGGCGCTTTGTATTAAATTTTTACACTTTTTGGCCCAACAGATAAAACTTTATTGATATTTATAGAAAAAAAAACTAAAAAAATTGAAAACTGAAAATGTCCGTAAACAGCTCAAAAAAAGTCAAATTATTTTCAAAATTTTATTGTATATAGTAAATGCTAATATAAACATTCAGTGAAGTTTTCAAGTTTCTACAGTCACTCGTTTTTTAATTACAACAAAATAAGAAAATCGTTACGTAAGAAATCGAGTGAATATCAAATGTTGTAAAAATATGAATTTCAAACGCTCATAAAAATTTAATTTGAGTTTCTTATAGACATTTTTTTTTTGATAAAGGTAGATTATCCTATAAGGAATCTTGTATTACATTTTAAAATCTTAGTTCTAAAAAGAAAAATTTTTACGAATTATTAACTCAAAATAATTTGCTAATTTTCGTGATTTTTACATATTTTGTCAATTTTTGAACTTTAAATGCTAATAAAAAAAAACTGTGACTAAGGATTTTTAATATTTTTCAAATGTCATTTTAACAATATAGTAGGAGCCTTGTATTAAATGTTCAAGTATTTTTACTCAACAAATAAAGTTTAATTGACATTCATAGAAAAAAAAACTAATTAAATTGGAAACTTAAATTGTCCGTAAACAGCTC
>NW_021776209.1:0-984 GCF_005508785.2 Acyrthosiphon pisum | reverse complement strand
AAATATATTTACTAGCAATAATTAAATTGTACCTATCTATACTGGAAATGGTTTTAGACAAAAAATACCGGTGTCCCATAATATTTTATGCATCAAAAATTGTTGAAAACAGAAGTTGATATTTTTAAACTTAAAACGAGTTCAATATATTATATCTTAATCA
Organism: Acyrthosiphon pisum; assembly: GCF_005508785.2. NCBI lineage: Eukaryota > Metazoa > Arthropoda > Insecta > Hemiptera > Aphididae > Acyrthosiphon > Acyrthosiphon pisum. The sequence goes on along the minus strand of NW_021776209.1, from coordinate 821 downwards.
ATCACTAACTTAAAACAGATAAAACCGAACATTTTTCTTCAAATGTTAGTTAACATTGAGTATTTCCTATAAGTAACTGATAAATAAGTTTTTGTCTTCAAAAAAAAAAAAAAAAAATGATTTTAAGACAGCGAATTCCGTAGATATAATATTGAATCTAGTTACACTTATAGCCTTAGGTATAGGCTTTACACGAGGCAAACATTTTATGCAGTAAAAACGTAAAGTATATTATGTTTTATACTGCATATACAACTTGAACGAGTATCGCTACTGTTTGAAGTACGGTTCGCTCTTGTTGAACCATCTAACATTCTACTGATAAATTTAAATTCAACACGTCAAGTCGTCAACACTTTAAACGTAGATGTATGTCATAAATCATATAATGTTATACTTTAATTTTATATTTTAAGGAATTTGACAAACTGCAGAATTTTGACCGAATCTTTTGCATATTTATGTTGGAATTGATATCGATATATTTCCCAATTCTTGCGGCATTCACTGTACGAGTTAAAAATATTTTATGTAAAATATAAATCATCAGGTGCAATTTTATGGATACGCAACAATATTACTATATTATTATACAGTAGCCAAAATAGATATATGTATAATATTAGACCCATTATATAGGATTATAGAAATATAAATATCAAAATCACACGAATTTCGATTGTATTTTATATATAGAATATAATTTTCAACATACAAAATTTTATAAATTTTATACGAAAGCACTGCATTTTCTCCATCACATATATCAATTAATAGACTCAAAATGTATAATATATACAAGTATTATAATAATATTACAA
>NW_021776208.1:0-732 GCF_005508785.2 Acyrthosiphon pisum | reverse complement strand
CTGGGGCCGTCCAGAATTCAGCATCAGTATTCCTGCTTGTCGTAAGAGGCGACTGAAAGGGAAATGGCCGGAAAGGGGCCGGCGCCCGGGACGCGGACACACCGAAACCTTGGGGGACTAGGGTGTTGGGGGTTCTGACTGCGACCCCGTGAAGAGCGAGTCGATCACCTAGGTGATGCCTCGGGGAGGCGTGGCATAGGCTACCGAGCCTCAAACTCGGGGGTCACGGCCAGCGTGCCGGCGGTGACCGCCGCTGGTGAGGGCCAATCATGAGCCCGTGATACACGATCATAAATCTTGGCAGGATCATAGCTGAGGCCCCCAAGCCGACGAAGCTCGGTCCGAACATCCCACCATTGATGGGCTTTCCTAACGGGAGCGAGAATGGTACTTCGGGATGTGGGGGAGCCCCGTGGCGCCGAGCAATCGACGCCGCACCCTCACACGGCGGTCGCGCACCGGCCTCGGCCGTGGCGCGGTCGACGGCCGTTTGGTTTCGGAGTGGCTGTTAGCGGGAGCTAACTCTGTGGTTAAAAGACCAAGCTCGGTCTAGGGGAAGGCTGCCGAGTGAGCAACTCCTTAGCGCCCACCCAGCCTACCGGTGGGGCTATATGCACCGGAGGTTGCCCGTGACCAAAAACGGGAAGCAATGAGGATAGCTTGCGACCCGACCTGGGTGGCGAAGGGCACGTGCACGCCTCAGCCAACGGTACGGGCGCACTCTCTCCCGAC
>NW_021776207.1:2715-4373 GCF_005508785.2 Acyrthosiphon pisum | reverse complement strand
GGCATGGCTATATACTGGCATGGCTATTTTATTTAAAATATTTTCTTAGGCTTTAAGAAAAAAATATACTAAAAACATTAATTTACTATAATTTTAATAATTTATCTGTGTGAAATAGTAGATACATGTAATTTTTGTATATAATTAAGAAAAAATAATTTATGATTTGATTAAGGGGCCTTGACAGTTTTACATTAAATTTAGGGGATCAAACGACAAAAAAAAATGAGAAGCACTGTCCTAGATTAAACTGTAGTATATCTAAATATATATAATATGTATTATATACATATTCAAAAATTAAATTAGGTTGCAAATATCCCAAGAAGTGACTAAATTATACATCATAATATTTTATAATTGATGTCTACCTGATAAAAAATATTTAAAACAAAAATACAAATGTAAATTAAAATTATTAGATGCTAACACCAAAAAAAATAAATTTTAATTCATAGTTTTAAAGCATTTTGCATTTAACAGTATGAAAAAATAGGCCTTCATAGGACAGGAAGCGCGCTCTGGTGTCTATAGGAACTGTGGTAAAAATGTCAATCAAAAGTTTATACGTATAGGGGTTTAGAGTGACGACTGACGACACCTTATCAATACACCTTGTTCCGGTCTATGCCACGATTATAAAGAACAGGTTATGCGTCGGAAGGAATATTTTCGGTCAGATTTTGTTACGGTGGTGTAGTTCTTAAAACCGCCGAGCGCTGCAAGTCATCCGTGTTACATATTAACATTTTCCTATACAAACCATGTTAAAACTAATTTTTTAATTAATAAATTAATAAACCTTTTGTTTTAATAATAGCGTTTTATTCATAGGCAATTCATAGACCTGCATTTTAGGTGTAGCCTACTATTTTTAGACCTCTCTTTTTTTATTTCGGCCCTACTACCAATGCATACAAACATTGATAGTATTAAATTATTTTTCATCAAACTAATTGAATTATTATTATTAATTATAATATAATTTTTTAAGAGATAGGCAATGGTGTTTTAAAAATATTTTGATAAATTTTAAATTATTTAACTTTTTTGTTTATTTTTTTTTTTAGTGGTTTTACAATGTTTGAAAAATGCCTATTGCCTAGTAATTTAATAAAATGTTCTTCATAATTTTGAAATGGAAAAATATACCTAAATGCACTACAATAGGGGCCAGTTCTAAAGACTTAACTGTGGGGAGGGGGGGGGGGCTAGATCCTAACTTTCACAAATGAATAATGATTATTCGGTGACGACAAAAACTATATCTCAATAATCAGTTATGTGGTCACTTACATTAGGAACCATGAGTTAGAAAGTGTATGTATATCATTGTTTTTTAGTATTTAAAAGTATAACGTTATTCTTGTGTGGTACAAAGTAAATAGGTACAGTTTTAAAAAGTACATTTATATATATTATATTTACATATACCAATTCAAGCCCTAATGTAGTGCCAAAATTAGAGTTTATTGGATTAAATTAATTTAATCAAATCAACTCTACATGTCAGAAGTTGAATTGAAGGATCCAGAATGTTTAAACCTGAAAAAAACACAAATTAAATAGTAAATGAATCAATAATAAAGTGAACATTCTATCTGGAATGTTTATTATGTTTATTCATGCACAGTGAGGTCCATCAGACTAGTAAGGAA
>NW_021776207.1:0-878 GCF_005508785.2 Acyrthosiphon pisum | reverse complement strand
GGGCAGACGGATGACCTAACAAGTAATTTAAACCTTGTTAATTAAAGTAACACATTTGTAGAGGCTCCCGTCGCCTATCGGCTCCGGTCGCCACACTCAAGGGACCTCCCTTTCGCCTGCCGGCTCCGATCGCTATACTCGATGACCAGTAATATAAGTTTATAGAGGCTCGGCCCCTAACCCCCTCGTGGCTTAAATAGCAAATCAATTACCATTCAAATTCGTATATATTGTTTGCAGCTGTAGTCGAAAACCTTGGCTTTAATAAAAAAAATAATTAGACATATACATGTCCGCGTCAAATACGACTTGAACAGCGAAGATGACAACGCACCGGCTTATAACATATTCTAAAATTTATAACAAAATTACTAAAATGTTTAATTTTTACTATTATACTTTAATTCTTGAGTTTTTGAAATTTCAGTGAAACATAGGTTATAGATACTAGTATACTACTATCATAATAGTACCATTATTCTGTGCTTTTACCGTGCGTGAAACACAAATAAAATGAGGTAAAACAACGGTTATATCTTAAACCGTGGGTAAAACAGAATACCGTGGTAAAAATGATCAGCCCATATCAGTCATATCTAACTGATAAGTCGTTCTCGTTCATATTGACATAATATTATATTCCGATTGATAAATATTATATTATGATTTATGGCAACATGACTAATGAACCTTATGTACTAAGGCACTAAGCCTATACTACAATTATTACAATAATAGATTAATTGCTATCGAGTTTTCAGGTAAGAGCGAAAAAAAATTAATATTCGTACCTAATAGGTGCAGTGAACTAGTGACGCGCGAACGTGCAAAAATCGTAAAATAGCGAACTTCGTTAAGCTATAACTTCGAAACTAAGT
>NW_021776206.1:0-872 GCF_005508785.2 Acyrthosiphon pisum | reverse complement strand
TTTCGAGAAAATCGATTTTGGTTTTTGGTGTAACTTTAAAAAAAAAAGACCGTGGATACATGAAATTTGACTGAATGTTTACATTTCCATTTTCTATACACGATAAAATTTTCAAAATATTTTGACTTATTTTGAGCTCTTTACGGACATTGTCAGTTTTCATTTTTTTTTAGTTTTTTTTCTAAAAATATCAATAAAATTTTATTTGTTGGATAAAAAAGCTTGAAAATTTAATAGAAGGCTCCTAGTATATTGTTTCAAAGGCAGATGAAAAATATTAAAAATCGTTAGTCACAGTTTTTTTTTATAAGCATTTAAAGTTCAAAAAATGACAAAATATGGAAAAATCACGAAAATTTGCAAATTATTTCGAGTTAGAAATTCATAAAAATTTTTCTTTTTAAATCTAAGATATGAAAATGTAATACAAGATTCCTTATAAGATTATCTACCTTTATCAAACAAAAAATATCTATAAGAAAGTCAAATTAAATTTTTATGATCGTTTGAAATTCAAATTTTTACAACATTGGATATTCACTCGATTTCTCATGTAGCGATTTCCTTATTTTGTTCTAATTCAAAAACGAATAACTGCAGATACATGAAATTTTTATTGAATGTTTATATAAGCATTACCTATACACCATACAATTTTGAAAATATTTTCACTCTTTTTGAACTGTTTACGGACATTTTCAGTTTTAAATTTTTTTAGTTTTTTTTTCTATAAATATCAATAAAGTTTTATCTGTTGGGCCAAAAAGTGTATAAATTTAATACAAAGCTCCTGATATATTGTTACAATATCAGTTGAAAAATATTAAAAATACATAGGCACAATTTTTTTTTATAAGCATTAAAGATCGAAT
>NW_021776205.1:0-792 GCF_005508785.2 Acyrthosiphon pisum | reverse complement strand
TCAATGACATAATATATATAATTACACTATTTGTTTTTATATAGTTTATATTTTACAATTAATGTCAATAAATAATAATCATATTTGTGCCACTATTATGCCTCACCCGAATTTGTTCATTGTTTTCATCGTCTTAAAAATGCATAAAATGTACAATTTTTAAAATCAGTAGTTTACTTTTAATTTCTTTACTTATAATATTACATTTTTGTTAAAAGTAATTCTTTTTGATATTTTAATTTGAAACGAATTATGTGCATTTTTGAACCGTAAAATTGTAAATATTTTACACTCTTATAAGACTCGTTTTAAAAATATAACAAACATTGATATGATATACTCACCCGTAATGCCTGCTGTGAACTGACAATAATTTAATTCGTTTTTCAAGGTATTTGCCGTGTTCGATTGTATTGATTAAATATAGCCAAATAAATTGACGCCAAGATGTCTTCTAAACAGATTCAAAAATTTAAGGTTGAAATTGAAGCACTAAAACAAGTACCTAAATTAACCTTATTTAAAGAAAATTATAAAATTGAATAGCTTAAGATTTTAATACTAAGAAATGTCAGATAATGACATTTTCCAGAGCTCGAGTTATTTCTTCATTTGATTACAACCTTAATGGTGAAACACTTCTTCGGACTATGGGGGCTATTAAAGACCTCGGTATTTATTTCGATCCTAAACTTAAATTTGACAGTCATATTACCAACATTGTTAACAGGTCAAATAAAATCCTTGGTTTTATCCGTCGTAATTGTGCTGATTTTGATGATTCATTAGCTT
>NW_021776204.1:0-769 GCF_005508785.2 Acyrthosiphon pisum | reverse complement strand
GGCTCGAGACAGTCGATAGTTAAATATCTTTTACGTCATCGTCTAACTGCTTACCAGGGAAAGGTCTTAAGAGATTTCTTTTTAACGGAAAAGCTTCATTCCCCACAATCACGAACGGTGTCATATTATTGGTTCTAGGCAGTTCAGTATTGTCTGTTATATTTAATTTTCCTTCATCCAATGCTTTTCCAAATTTTGAATGTGACAATATTCCCCCATCAATGTTCTTGCCATATATCCAATATCAACAGCTATAAAATTATACTGTGCATCAACTAATGCTAGCATGTTTTGCTGGACAGTAAATTTCAACCATCAATATGGGCCGAATTCTTAAACTCGTTAATGCGTACCACCAACGCATGTGAATCGTTTCACTCGATATTAAATGGCATGTTTTATTCATCATACCCTAACATTTTCAAATTTGTTGAAGTATTGAAAAATGTTCAAACTGACATTTATATTAAAATACGAAGTTCAAATTTAGGAAACAAACGAAGAGAGGATGTAGAAAAAAAAGAATTTATTAAAAAAAAACTATGACTGAATTTGAAAACAAAAATATAACACGTCTTGACTTCGTTCAAAAATTAGCAAACATAAATTTACCAATACATAAATGATATATATATATACAACTATAATTTTTAACCTCATCATTTTACAAAATCAACATTAAATTTTAAAACAATAATAAATAATTTATAATATACAATTTATAATATACGATTACAAACTTTGAACATACCATATTTTTAACCACACC
>NW_021776203.1:0-733 GCF_005508785.2 Acyrthosiphon pisum | reverse complement strand
CAACCTATCATAAAAATTTACTTTGACTTTCTTATAGATATTTTTTGTTTGATAAAGGTAGATAATCTTATAACGAAATCTTGTATTACACTTTCATATCTCAGATTTACAAAGACAAACTCTCACGAATTCTTAACTCAAAATCATTTGCTAATTTTCGTGATTTTTCCATATTTTGTCAATTCTTGGACTTTACATGCTTATACACAACAACTGTGACCAAGGATTTTTCATATTTTTCATCTGCTTTTGAAACAATATACTAGGAGCCTTTTATTACATTTTCAAGCCTTCTTAATCAACAAATAAAATTTTATTGATATTCTTAGAAAAAAAACTAAAAAAAAACGAAAACTGACAATGTCCGTAAAGAGCACAAAATAAATCAAAATATTTTGAAAATGTTATGGTGTATAGAAAATGCTTATATAAACATTCAGTCAAAATTTCATGTATCTACGGTCATTTTTTTTAAAGTTACACCAAAAACCAAATTCAATTTTGAGAAAAATCGATTTTGCGTAAAAATTCCCGTTTTTGCTTAATTTTTCTTTGGTTTTTCTTGGCGCTTTTGAAAATTACTGGGAATTTTAAATTTTGACCTCCCAATGCACCAACGATATTCACTTTCCTATCGAACAAGATACTGAAGTTGAAAATCGAAGCATTATTTCGACTACTTATCGTGTACACACACAAAAAGAATTAAAAAACTAAAAAATCAAAAAAAAAA
>NW_021776202.1:0-3452 GCF_005508785.2 Acyrthosiphon pisum | reverse complement strand
AAATAGTGAAGTGGTAGGAGACTAGAAACAGGTAATACTTTGATAATCTCTAAATAATAATAAAAATATTATAACATAATATATTATAACATATATACCTAATAAAAACATGATGAATATAATAATAATAGTAATCATAAATATATATTACATAGTTATAGTTATAATATAAGGACAGTGTTGAATTTTAAATAAATTCCTTTCCAGACATTAAAATGCAACGCTATAGTAAGCCGAAAATAAAAATTATGGTAAAAAGAATAATGGCTATAATATTTATACCAGAAATATTATGTGAATTTTCATATAGTGGTCGTGGTAACAAAAAACGACCATTTGAGAAATTGCTTGTAAATAAAATTATTTTTGGTAAGTTAAATTTAAATAACAATATAGTAATTTTGATTTTGTATTAATTAATCAATTTTTTTAATTTTTAGAATCTGTCCTTACAATCAAAAAATTTGCCACGGCTGATAACGCAGCTAATGAAATTGAACAGGTTATTAAGTGCGTTCTTATTCAAACTCCATTTAAAATTAAAGATAAGGCAGGAAAATAGTTTTTATAATAATCCTAAATATATATTATTATAGTGTACAGAATTTCTTAATATAATAATTTCTGTATACTTATTAATACTGATATTATAATTTTAAATGAAATTTTAAAAACAATAGGTATTCGGTAAACGCTATAAATAACAATCATAATATACACTATACCTATTTGAAAGATTAATTATTTAACAAATGTATAACATAAAAGTTAAATTCTTTTTTATATTAACAACTACGCTAGGTAAAAAATCATTTACATAACCAGTTATTTACATTCTATTTAATTTTTATACTTATAATATTTGTTTAAATATAATGTGGTTTCATATATTTTTTTGATGGTTATGATACAGATTTATTTTGTTAATTTTATATTTTAATATTTTGCAATTTTTTTAATATTGTATAATCACAAGATTAGTATTTCTTGCATTTTTTTTATTATTTACTTTGCTATTGTTTTAATCCATTGTATATGTTATTCACTTTTCCATTTGTTACATTATGATAATTTAATATTATTAAATAATAGTATTAAATCATTTACATAACCAGTGATTTACATTCTATTTAATTTTTATACTAATAAATTATTTAAATATAATCTGGTTTCATATATATATTTTTTTTATGGTAATGATACACATTTATTTTGTTAATTTTACATTTAATTAATATTTTGCAAGTTTTTTTTAATATTATCTTATAATCACAAGATTTGTATCACAGGTAATTTTTTTTATTATTTACTTTGCTTGTTCTAATAAACTGTGGATAATAATCACTTAGTTTAGTTATTTACACCATATTTTATATTTTTAGTTGAAAATGGCAAGAAACTTATTGAATTTGAGATTTCTGGCTGGAATATTAAGGATGTTAATGCCGGAAACGCCTATCGCGGAAATGTGGCGAGGCGCCGAAGTTAATTTGTAAGTTTTAAGTCCATCACGTTCTTGGCTGGGTCCGATACTTTAAGAGCACCTTAAATCACTTAGGTAATCAGGGTTGCCAGATTCTCAAACAGGTATTCTCGTACTGAGGTTATCAAATTCTCGTATTTTCAATGAAATTCTCGTATCACTAAAAAAAATCATAAAATATCTATGTGGTCACTAATTTTGACAATTTCTTTATAGTGGTGTTTAGGTTTTTATTTTTTTGATTTAGATAGGTAATATAGGCACCTAACCTATATTTTACAATTTAACTTAGGTATTTCCTAATATTTATAGTATAATTTTCAGGCGTTAACAATAATAATATTTTTTATATTATGTATTATAATATTAGGTATATCCCCAAAATAAAATATTATATTTCCAAATAATATTTTGAGGATAACCAAAATGTCAATATTAATAATTATTATTATTATGAGAAGTCGATTTTACTAGTTTTATTTATAGATACAAATAATTATCAAATAAATAATCAATGAATATTAGGTACGTAATTTTTTAAAAGACTATTAACATAATTTGTTGCTTAAAATCATGATATAAAACAAAATAATATTATCGTTATACTTTAATTTTTTTAATGAAAAGTAGGTATACCATACTACCAATAAGTATAATATAGTTGTAATTAAATATTAATAATATGATAATTATTACACTAATTAGATTTTAAAAAATAATTGATCAATCAATTTCATGTACCTAGTTGTCAGTAACATTGTAGTCTGGGGGTTATTTTTCCTAGGTTCAGGGATTTTTTTCCGGGGATTTTTATTTCGAAATTCACTGTTTCTATACTTAAGTTTAGTGCATATTCATTAAAATTATGTACCTATAATAATCTTACCAATAAACCGACATAAATCGTTTTCTTCAAACAAATACAGGCATATACAGCTAATGATATTCACCATATTTATCATATCCTATAGGCAATATAAAATAATTGTAAGGTTTAAATACAAATTAGATAATTACATTTTTTCCAGTTTAATTTTTAAAAATTTATTTATATTTTGGGAAACAAATGAATAATTTATTTTGCGAGGGCTATTACAAGTTTTGGGGGGCTAAGCCCCTCCAGCCTGGCCCCCCTAGTTGCGCTTATGATTATATTTAGATATCAGTTCTGCCATGTTAGAGTATGATATTTAAGTATACAGTTTTAAGCGGGTAAAAGTAGTCTGCATAGTCTTAAATTTCTCCACTAACAGCGCTATAGTATTAAAAACAGCTGATTGCTAGATTCATATTGACGGTCGTCGGATAAGCCATTTTACCGTAGTCGATGGGCAACCATACTATCTTAAATCGTGCTGGAAAGTGAAAGTACCTACTCGCACAGAATGGATTTAAAAGCAAATAAAATGTCGAAACGTGAAAAAACCACAATTGTTCAGCCTATCTTCAATGTTTATCATTGGCATTAATTTGTCTCTTACTATTTCTTTCGAAAACCCAAATTATTTTGAGTGTATTTTAGTTAATCTGCTTTTTAATCTTGGTAGGTATTCCTTGTACCTATAGTACATTCACTAATTTATAATGAAATAATTTTATAATGAACGATGTACGAAATTAATTCATTATTTTTATGAAAAAAAAAATAATGAATGTTTTTTAGAGCAGTGGCAAAAAATAAGATTACAAAAAATGTCCTATATCACGAATTACATTTTTATAAATGTATTTATAGGTAGATAGAACCGTAGATGTAACAGGAAGACCTGACAAATTTAGACAACTTTGTCTATATCAATATTTTTTAATTTTTTTTTATATATACTTAATTAATTTACAAACGCTTGGGTTATATGTTTGTACCAATAAGTAGTAGTATAAATATGTGTGTCTTACATAGATTATAACTTTATTTGGGGGAAAGCGGGGTATTACCGTATGTGGGGCAAAACCGTATATCGAGATTTTA
>NW_021776201.1:0-762 GCF_005508785.2 Acyrthosiphon pisum | reverse complement strand
CAGCAATGATATTATAGAAAAATATACTATTTTAGGGATTAAGGTTGGGTACGAAATCTTCTATTTATAACTTTGTTATTACTGATTTTTACTAATATAATTATTTAATCTGCGGGCTACGCTGAATTGAATAAATTCGGAATGACAAATATTATTAAGAGGATGCTACACACGCAAGTGTGGTCTCCGTTTTATAAATGTAAAACATAGTAAAAATGGTTTTGCGTGGATGAGAACCACTATGGCTAAACTTATAGTTCATGTTATGCAACCAAATGTTCCTACTAGGAAGAAGAGAACATAGACTGTGCTACATTGTTTTTAATTTTTCGACATCACAAATACGAAAAAAGTTCTCATAGTTTAAAAATAAAAGTAGTACAGTAAAATGGGGTTACTTTGATAATTTTTTACTGTATTATGACAATTTCATTTTTTATTATATGGATAACTTCTGTAGTGTTAACGATTATACTCTCAAAATTAAATATTAGTTACAACTAGTTCAATATTTTAACGTTTTAATTTTTAAAATTCTGAAATTATCTTTTGAGATATCAATATTTTTTAATATGCTATCAAAGTAACACAACGTGCAATTTCGATACCTATAATTCTTAATGTGATATCAAAGTAACCCCATTTTATGAAGAAAAAATTTAATTATCATGGTACTCTGGTGAATAAAAATATATGGGTATCAAAGTTACCCACAGCGAAATCAAAGTTAGGTACCCCATTCTAATTAAAAATTAAAGCTAA
>NW_021776200.1:0-729 GCF_005508785.2 Acyrthosiphon pisum | reverse complement strand
TCCTATAAGGAATCTTGTATTATATTTTAAAATCTTAGATTTAAAAAGAAAAATTTTTATGAATTTATAACTCGAAATAATTTGCAAATTTTCGTGATTTTTCCATATTTTGTCATTTTTTGAACTTTAAATGCTTAAAAAAAAAAACTGTGACTAACGATTTTTAATATTTTTCATTTTCCTTTGAAACAATATACTAGGAGCCTTCTATTAAAATTTCAAGCTTTTTTATCCAACAAATAAATTTTTATTGATATTTTAAAAAAAAAACTAAAAAAAAAATGGAAAATAAAAATGTCCGTAAAGAGCTCAAAATACATCAAAATATTTTGAAAATGTTATGGTGTATAGAAGATGCTAAGATAAACATTCAGTCAAAATTTCATGTATCTACGGTAATTTTTTTTAAAGTTACACCAAAAACCAAATTCAATTTTGTGAAAAATCGATTTTGCGTAAAAATTCCCGTTTTTCCTTAATTTTTCTTTTGTTTTTCCCGGCGCTTTTGAAAACCACTGGGAAATTTAAATTTTGACCTTCCCAATGCACCAACGATATTCACTTTCTGATCGAACAAGATACTGAAGTTGAAAATCGTACCATTATTTCGACTACTTATCGTGTACACAGACACAAAAAAAATTAAAAAAAATTAAAAAAAATTAAAAAAAAAAAACACACATCATTGTAAAATACAATACATTCTATCGTTCCTACTCAGAATCTAAA
>NW_021776199.1:0-1154 GCF_005508785.2 Acyrthosiphon pisum | reverse complement strand
TTACGCTTCCGTCCGGACGACGACAGCAGCGTCATCTACTCTCATGGCTTTAAACTTTTCAGTCTCCGCGAATTACCAACTGTCTCCGATGCTTAGACCGCTAGATAGTGCTGCTCTATACGATTTTAGGTTTATAAATAAGTTTACCTCGTAAGCTTTTATAATAATATTATTATACCCGTCGGCCGCCCTGTCAGTCTGTAGTTAGGTACTGGTGTACTGTTACGGTTGGTGATTTGGTTAACAAGGACAAATATATTATTCGTGTTATTTTAAAGTGGAAGTAAAACAATCTGTACCAAAATATAAGTTCTTTAAGAATTTTAAAAATTTAATGTCCCGTCAATTATTTATAAAACCTGGATATTTATTTTATTTAGGTTTTACACTATATTAGTATATTATATTAGGCTACCTATTATAAAAAATATTGTAATAACTAGGTAATGGTTAAAATCTAAAATTGTATTTTCTATTTCGGCTAGTGATGGTCAAACCAAGACCAAGACCAAGACTATGGCAGTCTTGGTCTTGGTCTTGGTCTTGCAGACTCAGTCTTGGTCTTGGTCTTGTAGACCCGTTTATAGTCTTGGTCTTGGTCTTGGTCTTGCACCCCAAGTCTTGGTCTTGCTGCAAGACTCTTGCAATATTAAAAAAAATTTTTTTTCCCTATTTATGCTATGAGTTTGTAGAATTTGTTACCTAACTATTATAATAAATGTATAGGCTACTACAGTTGTTTAAACGTTGTGGCGGAAGCCGGAAATACGACAATCGACATTATAGTAGTTATTACCCATACACTTACAATTTCACAGTATTACACGAATAGGAAACGAAATAAATACGTACAATATAATAATAATACCCAAAGTACCAACTTTAATTAAATACTGTTATTACTTATTAGTATTATATTCAATGAAGAGAGCTATTTACAGCACTAAATAAATATTGTGGTTTATAAATATACCGTATTGCCCGTACGGTGACTGATGTTATTATTATAATAGGTATATATTTGTGCTCACTGCTCGCACATCAACATTTGTGTCGTATTCGGCAGCTAAAAATAATTCCATTAAGGTTTTGTATTGCTATTGCCTATTTGTCACAAAACCACTTTATATTCGTGGTATCCAATATTTATTATC
>NW_021776198.1:0-1016 GCF_005508785.2 Acyrthosiphon pisum | reverse complement strand
TTTAGCGATAAAACGTGATAAAAATAGATTGGGTATGTGTTATTACTTATTGTTCGGGTATCGGACGTCAACTGTCGGTGTCTTTTTTTATTTTTAGTATTACTATATAGCCGTATGCCCGTATACTGTATGCCCGTATAACTCGTATAAAAATATGTACATAATATGTATAATGTATGTTATTTATACAGATAATAATATTTACAACAACGTTTATACTATTTGCAGCGTATTTTTAATTATATTACCCTAATCATAATCAAAATCACAATAAATGTTAACCACACTCTGTCACTGGCCCTCTGCGCATAAACATATATTTTATTATTTTTATTTTATTTTTTTCAACAAAAATGAGTGAAGTTAATAAAAGAAAAAGAAAACGAAGAAGAGAGAAAGAAAATGTATACTGTCTACACTTATTAATTTGTCTAAGGACAATTTAAAAGTATTTATTGATACAATAATGCCACTGTATAAAATATTCTCATTTCCATTCAAAAATGAAAATATGAGCATTGAAAATATACAGAATGCTTTGTTAATATTTCCTCCTAACAGTGATTTTGCAAAGTGCAAGGATATTGAAACCATTCAAACTGAATTGGAAATATTAAAAGAAATATGCAAAGATTTGAGTTTGACTATGACACCAAATTTTCTCAGTATAATTGAAAAATGTGAAGAAGTTAAAAATATCCTACCATTAGCTAATAATATTTGTCGATTAGCATTAACTGCACCGGTAAGTGTAGCAACCAACGAACGGACATTTAGCAAACTTAAACTGATAAAAAATCATTTGAGGTCCACAATGACAGACAACAGATTAGATTCCCTAAGTGCTGTTAAGTATTGAAAAAGATATTTTAGATACAGTTGATATAAGTAAAATAGCAACACAGTGGTTCAGTATAAAACAAAGGAGAATTCAATTTTAAAAATTGTATATATTATTATTAATTGTGATACATGCATATTTATTAATTTATTATTAATGATTAAATACCCATAAA
>NW_021776197.1:0-1409 GCF_005508785.2 Acyrthosiphon pisum | reverse complement strand
CTCGAAAACAGATTTTGCGTAAAATTTCCCGTTTTTCCTTAATTTTTCTTTTGTTTTTCACGTTGCTTTTGAAAACTACTGGGAAATTTTTACTTTTGACCCCCCAAAGTACCAACTAGATTCACTTTCTTATCAGTAAAGATACTGTTGAAGAAAATCCAAGCACTTTTACTGTCCTAAAAGGTGATGACAGACACATAAAATAAAGAAACACACATCATTGTAAAATCAATACATTCATTGTTCCACTCAGAATCTAAAATCAAGTGAATAGTTTTTGATTTTGAGTTATTAACATTGGGTATGATATCCATGATAATAGTTTTGAGAGATATAACAATATAACATTGATTTATATTTTATAATTTATAATCATTTTCTATAAGTATAATAAATACAAGACTATTATACATTGCGTATTATATTTTATATTTTGCATAAAACTTTTATTAAATGAAATTATTTTTATAGCATATTATAATATAATATATGAATGTATTAAACTATAGTATGTTATACATTTTAATAATTCTTAGAAACTTCTCATTCTATTGTGAGTATCATAATAAATCAACATTAAAAACAATACTCCTGCTTTACAATTTACTGTAAAAATATGTGGTTCTTATTTAAAATAAATAAGTTTGTTCCTTTAATAAGGTACCTTATAAAAGTATTTAAAAAATCACAAAATTTAGAATTTTTGTAAATGCATTATTATAAGATAAAAGGGGTGAGCATGTTTGGTTAGGTTAAAAAAAAATATGAGTGTACTAATCCTATATTATGATGTATAATGGTATTTATTATTTGCCTGTTTGCAAAATAAGTGTATAAATTATGTAATATTATTTGAACACTGTAAATAAACATACACTTAATTCTGTAGAAAATAACTATTATATTCATACCATATATAATTTTAACGCTACAGGAACACGCCATAAATGATAATAAAAGTATTTGAAAATATAGTGCTTGGTTATACTTAAAAATGTCAAATATCAGAATTTGAATAAAATAATTGAAAGAAAAAATAGGGACATGCATGCTCGTTGAACCATCCTGTATACTAAATATATCACTGAAGTATATTTCCACATACAAAGATTTTTCTGAGAATATTTATCAAATGGTTTATTCAGGATTGAGAATTTACAGGAATATAATAATTGAATTAATCTTTTTTTAGATCGTTCTGCGTTTTTTTGTATTCATCTTTAAAAAGGTGGGTAAGTGGATGTCGCTCTTCTGTGCAGTAGGTTACAAGCGGGTCACTGTATAATGGATAGTATTAAATTTGAATTCAATGATATAATATCACTGTATAAGAAAAACGATTCTGAGCGAAGACGGTATATCAGTCTAGGTATTAGACATATATATACTTATCTATGGTATTAAAATAA
>NW_021776196.1:3849-4497 GCF_005508785.2 Acyrthosiphon pisum | reverse complement strand
ATTTTTTATTGATATTTATAGAAAAATAAATTTAAATTAATCAAATACAATCCAAATGAGGACGGTATAACCAAGCTGGTTACCAAACAATTTTAATAAATTTTCATTATTTTTCTCCAATTATTTTAGAAAGCACTGAGAATTTTCAATTTCGACCTCCTAAAAGTATCAACTAGATCCAATTCGCTTCCAAAAACATACATCCGGCATCGATGTTTATGATCAGAGCATTTTTCTACTATAAAAGTGGAAAAGTTTCAAACATTTTAAAATACCTCAAATAAACGTCTGAAATTATTAGACTGGACAAAATAAAAATAAAATTGTAATTAATTTTCAAGCCCCCCCCCCACTGAAAAATCCTGCGTACGCCACTGCTCATCGGTGCTTATATTTATTGTTAGCAGGCCAAAGAAGGTGTTATAAAAAAAAGTTGGTGCAAATGTACACACTGAACGGGGTTTGGTAAGTTCCCACACGAAACATAGCAGGTAAGCGAGTACATATGTAAGTTCCCTCACGAAAAATAATACGCCCGTACGTAAGTTCCCACACGAAAAAAAATACGCCTGTACGTAAGTTCCCACACGGAAAAAATTACACCTGTACGTAAGACTTATGAATGACAACTTAAACGAAATTGGTGTG
>NW_021776196.1:0-1240 GCF_005508785.2 Acyrthosiphon pisum | reverse complement strand
TGATTTTTTTTTGTCCCGTTTTGATTAAAAAAATATATGGTCACTTTAATTATACTGCTAAACTCACTGGGGTTATTAAATGGGTTAAAGTAAACTATTATTTCATTTGTTATGAGTTCAAAATATAATTGAAAATATCTAATATGCAATTCACTAAAACTATATTTCTTATGTGAAATAGAATATTAAACAGTTCTTAGTTATAGCCTATAGGTATCTAACATTGTTAATAATGTTAACAGCACAGATTAGGTTAAAAGTAACCAACCCTATTCTGTAAAACCACTAGTAATGGGAACAATCGAGAAAAAATAATTGAGTAACTCCATTAGGAAAAATAAACGATTGATAAGAGTGATTGCTAATTAGTAATTACTAATAAAATAAAATAATTTTATTCTGTTAATCTATATTTACTCAACAACTTTATTTAAGGTTTTTATTAACTATAACTTATTACTTATGGAAATAAATTCAAATATCATGAAAATATAGATATTACCTTTATAAATTGTCTCCAAAAAATTTAGATGACATAATATTCTTAAAAAGTAATTATAATATGATGTAAATTGAACTAATATATTGTACTCAGATCGGTTCAATAATAAAAATAATAATTTTTATTTGCATTTAACAAAAACAATTGTTTATTGTTTTATTTAAAAAAATATTTTGTTTTTTCTTTTGTATAATAATATATTATGTAATGTGGAGTAGCATTATTAAAAATTAAAATATATAAAATATGTACCTAACCATGAATTTTCACCAACCAAGTTTTTAATTTTGTATGAGTTGACTATTAATTGATTTTTAAATAATTTTGTTTAGTACTTCAATTATTTTAATCGATTGAATATCTTGATTATAATTATATCTCGATTATTGAAATAATTTGATTATTCCCATTACTGAAAAACACTATCATTATCTAAAGAAGATATCATAATATCATTGTTCGATTTTGCAAAATAATATAGTGACATAATAAAAATATAAAATATAAGCATACTTAATGCTACAAAAGTATCACCTAATATTAAAACTTTTCTATGGAAAATATCTGGCAATTTAAGTTATAGGTAAATGTATCCATTTAAAGCAGTACTATCTATACGCAAACAATTGTAATGATTCCAAGTAAAATGGTACTGATGCCATGTTACTTTGCACATTGATAATTGTGACTTTTAATTTTAAAACTTTTTTAAAGTGTCCAGGCGTGGATCCAAGGGGG
>NW_021776195.1:0-806 GCF_005508785.2 Acyrthosiphon pisum | reverse complement strand
TTAAAATTAAAATATAAAAAAAACCAATGTCATAGGTAATATTTTATTTTTTACTTATAAATTTGGTAATAGGTCAATTCACTCTAAAATTAAACATAACAAAGTTAAATTCATTATTCAGGAATTACTATTTGCTATGTTATGCAATTGTAAGACGGAGGCAAAACATGTGGGTATGGCGTCCTCTCAAGTATTATAGGTATATTATCATTATTATTATGAGTCTAGTGTTGGTCTATAGTTAATGATTGGACTCTTGGCTATTTATTAATTTAAAAATGTGGGCATTAACTTGTTAAAAAGTTAATTTTTTTTTAACTTTTTAACTTAACTAGTTAGTTTTTTTTGTTTTTAACTTATTAACTTATTCAGTTAAATTTTGTATTGTCTAATGTCTTAACTTAACTTTTTAAAGTTAATTATCATTATTGTACAGTTAAGTTAATTAACTTTTTTTTAATCATGTGTGGAACCAAGAGACAAAACTTCTTCATTCGATTTTGGTAATTTATTTTTCTAATAATATAATATCATCAATTCATAGTAATCAAATTATATTATAATCTATATTCTATAGGTACTACAATAAAGAGTAATAATTGGTATACTATCCATTGTATGGACTGGCTATTTTCACGAATTCTATTATTTAATGATCTACTCGGTATTGAATAATCCAATTTTTGTTTTATCTAACTCTCCAATTCCTAAAAATAGGTTTAAAACTAAATATCATAATCTTTAAATGAAAATCATTATATCAATAACATATGACTGGTTTCTGGTAAATACTACAATAATTCCAA
>NW_021776194.1:0-1029 GCF_005508785.2 Acyrthosiphon pisum | reverse complement strand
TTAGCATGAAAGTATTTTGAATGGTATTTTAAATACTTTTTTGTATTAAATACTTTTTGGTAATGAATACTTTGGTTTTTTATTTCGAACATTTTATTTTTATTCGAAATAATTGGTTGGAAAAATATTTTTGTCAACTACAATAATAGAGTTTTATTTAATATTCTGTATTTCTGTGTTGGCCGAAGCCCAAAGGTTTGTGAAAACCAGATTTCTAAAAAAAGTTATTGAATTTTGAATAACAATATTGCCTTTAAAACTATTAGATAACTATTAAAATACCTACTACCTATGTGTTTATATTACAATAATTAGAAACCCACTTTAAAAACCAAACGTATTTGAAAAATATTCCAAATACTTTTTCAAAGTATTTGAGTAGTATCTTAAATACTTAAAAACAAATGTATTTGAGTATTTACTCAAGTACTTTTTAAAAGTATTCTTTACAGGACTGAGTGTTTGAGCATAAAACACTAATATAACACATAATCATTTTTCCCTTCGGCAATTATGTGAACAATATCTATACATATTCACAGTCCTTCGGTATGACACGACATTATACATTAATTTTTTTAACGTCTATGCTGTGATGAATTAAAAATAAGCATGCGCGTTGCTATTGATAAAACTTCACATTATAATAATATATTAACTGAGATAGTGTATTTAGCTATTTTAATAAATAATAATTACAGGGATTTTGAATATCTACTTTCTTTATCCTATCTCTTATTATAAATTAAAGCACATAATTATTACGATTAATTGGGATCGTGAGTATAGATTTATGAACGAGGGTTATGGTGATGCACCTGAGTCTGCGTGTCTTTATTAACTTATCGTTGATGATGATTTTATTGTTGAAATTGTGTGAGTATGTATTATTATAATTTCTTACCTGGTTAATTTTACTTGACTTGAACGATGATGGCATTTGAAGTGAGAATTTTTGACAATGTTAGTTTTCTTGAAATTATGTAAGTACAATTTTTGGTTTGAATATAAATTATTTTAACCCGTCAT
>NW_021776193.1:0-1172 GCF_005508785.2 Acyrthosiphon pisum | reverse complement strand
TTTGAAAAGTATGGGAATTTTCACTTTTGACCCCCCAAAGTACCAACTAGATTCACTTTCCTTTCCAGAAAAGGTACAACTTTTGAAAATCGAAGCATTTTTACTGCTCCCAAAAGTGGTCGTCGGCCCACAAAAAAAAAAAAAAAAAAAAAAAACCAAAAAAAAAAACACACATCATTGTAAAATCAATACATTCATCACTTCGTTCAGAATCTAAAATTGAAAAATGACAATGTCCGTAAGCAGCTCAAAAAGAGTCAAGTTATTTTTAAATTTTTATCGTGTATAGAAAATTCTAATATAAACATTCAGTGAAATTTTCAAGTGTCTACAGTCATTCGTTTTTTAATTACAATAAAATAAGAAAATCGTTACGTAAGAAATCGAGTGAATATCAAATGTTGTAAAAATATGAATTTCAAACGCTCATAAAAATTTAATTTGAGTTTCTTATAGACATTTTTTTTTTTGATAAAGGTAGATTAACCTATAAGGAATCTTGTATTACATTTTAAAATCTTAGTTCTAAAAAGAAAAATTTTTACGAATTATTAACTCAAAATAATTTGCTAATTTTCGTGATTTTTACATATTTTGTCAATTTTTGAACTTTAAATGCTAATAAAAAAAAAACTGTTTTTAATATTTTTCAAATCTCATTGTAAAAATATAGTAGGAGACTTGTATTAAATTCTCAAGTATTTTTACTCAACAAATAAAGTTTTATTGACATTCATAGAAAAAAAAACTAATTAAATTGGAAACTGAAATTGTCCATAAACAGCTCAAAACAAATCAAAACATTTTGAAAATTTTATCATGTATGGAAAATGGAAATATAAACAACCAGTGAAAATTGCATGTATCTACAGTCATTCGTTTTAAAGTTACACCAAAAACCAAAATCAATTTTCTCGAAAACAGATTTTGCGTAAAAATTCCCGTTTTTCCTTAATTTTTCTTTTGTTTTTCACGGCGTTTTTGAAAACTATTGGTTATTATAAAACTAATTTTACTTATGACCCCTCAAAGTACCAACTAGATTCACTATCCTATCAGAAAAGGTACTGTTGAAGAAAATCCAAGCACTTTTACTGTCCTAAAAGGTGATGACAGACACCAAAAGAAAATAAATAAAAAATAAATAAAAAAATAAAAAAAAAACACACATC
>NW_021776192.1:0-1966 GCF_005508785.2 Acyrthosiphon pisum | reverse complement strand
GAACTCATTTAAATCGACCAATACTAGCGTATAAGCGCGTATACATCGTTAATAATAATAGTAAGTAATAGTAGAATTAGGTAACTATTAATATTACTATTCTTATTCGATAAATACGCACCACGGCAAATATGCGCCAGTATTATTATTATCGATTTGTACGCGCTGTATACGCTAGTAAGCTACTATTTTATACGCGCTGTATATTATTATAATTATGGCGCATTATTATCATAGCAACGGTCGCTAGGTAACGAGTTTTGCTAAGATGCAGCTATGAAACTATACATATACGCAGGGCCTTATTTACACTTTTTGCCTCCTTGGTCGAAAAAATGTGTAGCCCCCCCTCTCCCAAAGAAAATATAAATATTTAAAAAGGGCCTGAGCCGGTGGGTTTTTTGGTACAAAAACAAGTCATATAGGAAAATCTTATGCCCTGTAGAATAGTCGAATTTCGTTCATTTTTTTTTTTATTTAAATATAGAAAACATTTCGTAGGTAATAGTAGAATTCGCTAACTACTATTAATATTATTACTATTACTATTATTATTCGATGAATACGCACCACGACGAATATGCGCCACTATTATTATTATCGATGTGTACCCGCTGTATACGCTAATAAGCTACTATTTTATACGCGCTGTATAATATTATTACTATCATCGTTACGCGTTTGCGTATTTTTATCATAGCAACGGTCGCTAGGTAACGAGTTTTGCTAAGATGTAGCTATGAAACTATACATATACGCATGGCCTTATTTACTCTTTTTAGGCTCTGGGTCGATAAAATGTGTAGTCCACAAAAAGGTATACAATTTACACGTTTATTTTAATTATAAATAACCAATTATTTACTAACTTTTAAACTTTATCGAATTAGATGTATGCCTATGAAATTCGCGTGATCATAAGAAACACATGAAAAAATTGCGATCAAAATCGAACCGATAGTGTTATCGAGTTTACTTTGTATAGTTTATGATTTTTTCAAATGTCGATTGTCAACTATGCTACTGATAATTGTAAACAATATTCCAATTATTATTA
Source organism: Acyrthosiphon pisum (assembly GCF_005508785.2). Lineage (NCBI taxonomy): Eukaryota > Metazoa > Arthropoda > Insecta > Hemiptera > Aphididae > Acyrthosiphon > Acyrthosiphon pisum. Next base: position 909 of record NW_021776192.1, on the reverse strand, counting down.
TTTACTTTTATATTTTGAAAGTTTTATTGAGTAGGTATAGTAATGAAGCATGGCACATACAACGACGATTATCCGATTGTCGAGTGATCTTATTCATAGAATATTTTGTTTTATGATTTGAATATTTTTTAACTGTGATATACCTAAGTTATAACTAATTATTTAGAATGTCATATAGGTACTAGATGTACTTTTTTTTCTCAATTTTACACAAGTACTTAAATATATAATAATATGATTGCCTTATGATTAACAATGTTTAGTGCACTGTTACCTATTGTTATTTAATATTATTATTTTAAAACGTAATTTTCAATCTTGATGAATGTTTGCGCTACAGTCTGGCGACAGCAAGTCGGATCGGATGTACCTGATACTCCACCCCTACATACATTAGAAATGACCCCACAGTCGGGGATCGACTATAAATTGTGTGCGCCTATATAGTACGGGAACAATATCACCTGGATACAATTTATTTTTGACAGCTTAGAAAACGATTATAATGGGATCGGCGCCGCTTGCAAGTCGCCTTGCATTAGCGACGCCTACATGAACAGGTAGATAGACAGACAATATTATAGGTATGGACGTGAACTGTAATAATAAAGGTATGTTTTGATCCCAAAATATAGGGAGAAAAATATTTTACCACAAAGAACGATTTTATGTCTAATACCTCTATAAAAATAAATTCGAGAGCTGTAACGTATAGTCGTACCGTCTTCGTAAATATATTATGTTATATTATAAACTAATATATACGTTTTTTTATTCAAAGACCTAATTTAATTACATTTTAAATATTTACATTGACAAATATTGAACCTACATAGTACAGATTATTATATTAATATATCCAATTGAAATATATTATGGTTTCATCCGGTATAATAGACGTATATAATT
>NW_021776191.1:0-1276 GCF_005508785.2 Acyrthosiphon pisum | reverse complement strand
AGAAAAATTGAAGCAGTTTAGTGCCCCAAACCGTGATAATAGACATGATGACACACTGATAACAGTTATTTATATAAATAATTTTTTGCTTAATTTATGTTATAATTTGTTAACATTATATTATATAACTATACATTTTAAATTAGTTATTTTTAGGCAGTGAGTGTACTCAATCTCCAAAAATTACAGAATGAGAAATAAAGATTTTAGAGTATTAATATTATCATTACGAGTATATTATAATTATTATATTACTATATTGGGTATGGGTATACCTACAACCAACATATAATTAATTAAAAAAAATATTTGTAATTACGTATTATCATATTTTAATATAATATTAACAGTTGAACGTAAAAGATAAAGCACGGAAAGTTAATATTAATTTAATTGCGCTGTATTTATTTTATTTACCATTTATTAGATTTTACTATAAGTATTATATTTAAATAAGTAATGATTCAATAACTACAAATCAAGTTTTGTTATAATATAGTTTCTACGATTTATATGTTGGGACATAAATTTAGGTGAGCAGTATCTTAATTTATAATCGGTAGTTCATAGGTACGCGAGGGTATTGAAAATATTACGGCGGTATTTGTGTATAATGAATTTTATAATGATACGAATCGTACCGGACGAACGTTCATAGACAAATAAACGGCTCTCCCGAACGTGCACTCGTCGCCGCCGTCGGCCGGTTGCGAATTGCGAATAGTAGGCGTGACTTCAACGCCGCGCGCTTGCTAACAGCGCATCCTCTTGGTCGTTGCACGCGTAAATTTTTCGTGACACGTCCTCTTAACAGAGGATGTCTAGTTTCTAATGGCTGATACATGTGGTAAACTCAAGATGGACCTAAATGAATACAATATAAATATAGTCAAATACAAAAATAGTTTACATTTTTGTAATGCATCATAAAATTCTATAAGCAATCAAAAATCTAACCGACAAAATGCATAAGCCTTAGGTGAATAATAGTGTAGAGTAAGTGCAAACTCTTTAATGTCTGTGCTATAGCGGCGGCCTTTAGGTTTGCGTCCAATATTTTTTTAATTCATGCTTAAAAATTTCAGCTGACATTCCACCAAATTTATCAAGCATAATATCTTCATACTCTACCTTGATTTCTTATATTTTTCAAAAGGTCTTTTAATGATTTAATGGTTTTATTTTGCCTTCGAACTTTTTGTTGTAATAATTTAATTTTCCTTCTGTACCTGGTTGGAGTTCTTTGAGGAGATGGTAAAGTTAATTGATTAAAACT
>NW_021776190.1:0-1100 GCF_005508785.2 Acyrthosiphon pisum | reverse complement strand
GACTATACTATACTATACTATAATATAATATGATTATTTATTGCTACGTAACATAACGCATTTTGTTTTACGACAATTACACAAAGTACACAAAAAAGGTAATGTCCATTTCATGAAATGAATGTCCATATAATGTATTTTCATCAAAATTCACGATCTGGACAAATTTCACTATCTGGATATCCACTATTTCATGAAATGAGTGGTTTCACTATGTGGATGCGACAAATACAACTCAAAGCAGTAATACAATTTGAATCACCGACATAATGTGAATAATTAATTTCTGCTGGTCCATCCATTTTTATATTACTTGAAATACTGTGATCTAATAAATTCTAAAATACTAATCAAAGATTTAAAAAAAATAATATATACAAATATGAAAATAATGTTATTATATACATAGAATTATGGTTGAACAAATATAAATTATTCAAAAAATTCTTTTAGAATGATCATTCATCTGCCTGATGAAGTTGGTGTAATGTTAATAGGTGGTCCACTGAATTCTTCTATTTTAAAAATCAAACTATTATTTACAATGGTTTTATCTTTATCAACTTCAAATGATTCAAAATGTGAATTAAAGTTTTCTATTTTAATCTATTTAACTAGTACATAGATTGTTAAAATTGGATTATCAATAGCCACTAACTCTAATATCTCAAATAAATTCATTTCTTCAATAAATTTTGTTAAATAATATCCTCTCTTGTAAACCGTCCCCATGAACTCTATTTGGTTGTAACAACAAAAATCAACAGATGACAGAGAAAGAATTTTGCATATATTATCTGAATTTAAATGATGTATTTTGTGCTTTTCTTTTATTATGAGTTCTTGAGCGCTGCATTGTAAAAGGATTTGAGCAAACTTATATTGGCATTTCTTTGCTAAAGTTAAAGTAATATTCTTAATGGATGTTGTAGTCCGAGCGTACATTTTTAATGCTCTATGTTTCCCTTCATATTTAAAACCCCAATAAAACCTATGGGGCCCAGGGTATTGAATAATAGTTAGGTAGTGAATTAAAAAGTGGTGTTTGGGTTTTAAAGTATCGTTAAACAGTCTAATATATATTGACTTATGTTGACTTA
>NW_021776189.1:0-849 GCF_005508785.2 Acyrthosiphon pisum | reverse complement strand
TTATGGGTGTACCCATGATCTTTTTTAGGACTACATCACTGAGCGTAACGTACGTACAACACGTACATGGGCAACTGGCCGACGATAAGTTGCCGACGGCGGAAAGCGTAATATCGCTTCGACGGAGACGCAAATCAATCGTCCGGAGTAGTTTTAGATATTGTCTGTCGCCGACGACATTGCAACAGCGACGACAATTGACAAATACCTTGGTAATTTTTTATTACTATAATAGTTTTTATTGATGTTTTTAATAAATTGTATATAGCGCTCACAACACATAAGACCGTGCAATTCGACTTCACCTCTAGACGAGAGAAGACAGTTTTGGCTGAACAACTGGAATTATACAACTTGTCTTTAAAAGACAATTTGTATAAGTTTGTTAAAAATGAACAATTCAAAAATAAAAATAATGACGTTAAAATAGAAGCTAAAAAATTCATCAGTATTGGCAAAATCATTAAAACCCTATGTGGACAGACAGCACCAATAAGACCACAAGACATACAAGTGTGTTTTGGCTATTTTTTTGTTTTACAGACGAGTGTTAATGATTTTTCTTTAATACTAAGTGCTAAATCAAAGAAATAATTGATTTTCTTAGGTCCGGCTGCTTTCATAAATCACAGTTGTTCAGCTAATACAAAATGGGTGGCAAATGGAGAGGCAATTGTTTGTGCCCAAGCAACTAAACCAATTCAAATAGGTAAAGAAATAACAGCAGACTACGACAAAGATTTTTTTGGCGAATACAACCTGGAATGCGAATGTGAATGCTGTCGAAAAAAAGTGTTGAACGAGGAGAATATCCCTGAAGGTATGCATACAAATTCACTTTCATTTCTG
>NW_021776188.1:0-962 GCF_005508785.2 Acyrthosiphon pisum | reverse complement strand
GGTAAACATGAATAGCTTTAAACAATTTCAACATTTTATTGCATAATGCATTGGTTTTCTTTTATGATTAGGTAGTGCGCTAGTGGCTATCAACCTTATAAAGATCTTGATATCTATGGTACTGATTCCATGAAAAAATATAGAGGTCAAACAATGGGCAGTTTAGAACCCCATATATTTGCTGTTGCAGAACAAGCATTTAATAAAATGGAGATGTAAGACAGTAAATAAAATATTTAGGTGCGCTAATATGATTTAATAAATCTTTTTTTTTTAGAGAAAACAATAACCAGAGTATCATAGTTTCTGGTGAATCTGGTGCAGGAAAAACAGTTTCTGCTAAGTATGCAATGAGGTATTTAGCTTTCAGAAGTAAGTCGAAAACTGAAACTGAAAATGAGAAGAAAGTTTTGGCTTCTAATCCCATCATGGAGGTAATTTTTTTAAAATGATATTGAAAGTTCAACCTTTTATGAATTTGTATTAACTTTTAGGCTATTGGAAATGCCAAAACAACCATAAATGATAATTCATCTCGTTTTGGAAAGTATATTGAACTTCATTTTAATGATCGGAATCACATAACAGGGGTCAGTATGCAAACATATCTACTTGAAAAGTCTCGTGTTGTACACCAAGCCAGTCACGAACGAAATTATCATATATTTTATCAATTATATTCTTCTCGTAATATGTTCCCTCAATTAAAACTAGGTGAATGATAAATACAATATTAACATAATATTCTAGATAAAAATAAACATAAATAATATATAATATATGTGAATATATGAAATATTTGAAATAAATACTAATTTTATTTTGGTTATTAGGTGATTCAGATAAATATAATTATTTGAATTCCCTACAAATTAGTGATAATGACAGTCAAAGTATTAATGAGACAGTAAATGCTCTTAAAACATTAGGATTTTCCGAGGAACAGCAATATCCTATATGGG
>NW_021776187.1:0-866 GCF_005508785.2 Acyrthosiphon pisum | reverse complement strand
CACAGTTTTTTTTATAAGCATTAAAGTTCAAAAATGACAAATATGGAAAAATCACGAAAATTTGCAAATTATTTCGAGTATAAATTCATAAAAATTTTCTTTTTAAATCTAAGATATGAAAATGTAATACAAGATTCCTTATAATATTATCTACCTTTATCAAACAAAAAATATCTATAAGAAACTCAAATTAAATTTTTATGGGCGTTTGAAATTCATATTTTTTACAACATTTGATATTCACTCGATTTTCTTACGTAACAATTTTCTTATTTTGTTGTAATTAAAAAACGAGTGACTGTAGAAACTTGAAAATTTCACTGAATGTTAATATTAGCATTTTATATATACGATAAAATTTTTAAAATAATTTGACTCTTTTTGAGCTGTTTACGGACATTTTCAGTTTGAAATTTTTTTCGTTTTTTTTTCTATAAATATCAATAAAGTTTTATCTGTTGGGCCAAAAAGTGTATAAATTTAATACAAAGCTCCTGATATATTGTTACAATATCAGTTGAAAATTATTAAAAATACATAGGCACAATTTTTTTTTATAAGCATTTAAAGATCAAATTTGGACAAAATTTATCAAATTTTAATTTGAAAAATTATTTTGTAGTTAAAAATTTATAAAATGTTCAATTTTTGTATCTAAGAATTGAAAATTTAAAACAAGATTCCACGTAAGTAATTAATACTGTTACCAAAAAATCTAAAAAATACATTTACGCAGTTTATTTTTATAGTCATTTTAAGTACAAATTTGGACGAAATTACATATTAAAAACCTAGGATAACTATTTTAGTTATTTTGTTGTGATTGATATAATATTATTCGTGGGTACTTGAAACTTCTAAAGTAT
>NW_021776186.1:0-1158 GCF_005508785.2 Acyrthosiphon pisum | reverse complement strand
TATTTAACGTCGTAACCCACAATGATAAATAGTGACAAATGCCACATAAAAATGTTAAAATAAGAAAACGTAAGCCTCCAGACTTTTTCTTCATTATGCCCCATTGTGGAACCCACATGCTGAAATTTAAAATGTTAATCAATTAATATTCAAAATTAAATATTTTGTTCGCATATGAAATAGGTACACCAATATATGTTATGTGGTAGGTATTGTTCATATTATTTTGTTTCAGATATTGGTAGTTTTGAGTTATACGCGTGCATCTATAGACCAATTTCATTTTTTTTCTTTTTCTTCTTATCGCTGTAAGTTGTAACATTTATAATTTCAAACTCAGCGTCCAACTCGTAACCAAATTATATTTTAACATCTCTTGATTCTGTAAAATATACTTTTTTTATTTCGCTGAATTTTTTTTTCCATTTTATAAAACTATTTTTACTTATGCCATTGTTTGATTTGAATCTGAATTCAAACTTCAATAGTCAATACACGTTTACGTCTGTGTTAGTTTTAAATTTCGTGCCGCTACAACTGCTGCGTAGGTAAATATTAATCACAAGTTGTTAACTCACATTACAATAAGTAATAAATACATAAATAACAATAAAACCAAAACGTCCGAAACCTACTATGGTTGGTTGATCTAATATTATTATTGTTATTATAAATTAATAGTAATACGTACATTGAATATCCGTGTCAAAATATTATTATTATTATTATTAATTATTATTATTATACATTTTATCATAAATAACACTAAATTAACTATACAAATAATTATTATAAACCAACTTTAAATTCTTAAGAAAACTGATTCTCGGGTATCACAGTAAAAATAAATAATTATCTAGTACGATCAAAAATGATTATGTACGTAAATAAAACGTTTAAAACGTCTATTGTAAAATTATGTTTTTGTAGGTTACGACAATATTAGCCTTTTGACCTTCGATATCATACTTTAATATAGACTTCGGCAGTTCTTATTCGTACACATGGAAAATATTAACTTCATAGCGTATAATATGATTTTCGTTATATTCAACGTGTATAATATTTTATTAAACATTTACTAAAATAATATATTACATTTTGACCTTTTAAAATATTATATATTTTTTATAATTATAACAAAATTGTGCTAGGAAA
>NW_021776185.1:3115-4097 GCF_005508785.2 Acyrthosiphon pisum | reverse complement strand
CCCGGCGGGGATTCGCGAGCTCTGTCCGTTTACAACCGAGCGGTTTCACGTTCTTATGAACTCTCTCTTCAAAGTTCTTTTCAACTTTCCCTCACGGTACTTGTAAACTATCGGTCTCGTGGCCGTATTTAGCCTTAGATGGAGTTTACCACCCGCTTCGGGCTGCACTCTCAAGCAACCCGACTCGAAGGCGCGGTCCGATCCCGGAACGCTGTGACGGCCTCTACTGGCCTGGCACCATCTGCGGGCCATGGCCCCGTTCAAGGGAGACTTGGACCGTCACGTGCGCCCCGGCAACGAGGCCGGCCCGTACGCCACAACTCTCATACGTGCCGCGACACAAAAGTGCGCGGCGAGATTCGGCGATGGGCTTTTCCCGGTTCGCTCGCCGCTACTAAGGGAATCACGGTTGTTTTCTTTTCCTCCGCTTATTAATATGCTTAAATCCGGCGGGTAGTCCCGCCTGATCTGAGGTCGGAACGTATCGGTTGTTTGTTTCTTAAATTACACGGCAGCCTGCGGTCCGCGCTCCGCCCGTACGGTGACCGCCCGCGTCCGCTTCTCGGAAGCCGGAGAGGTCTCGTGGACTCTCAGCCGGCCCGGCCGCGCTCTCGCGCGGCGGGCGGACGGGGACGTGCCGTTTGACGACGCGAGAACCCGTGACTGTTTGCCGTCACAACTTGGGGCGGACGACCGGAGGCGGGCCGCGCGAGCGGCTCTCCCCGGTCGAACCGCCAATCTCGCACCACCGGAGCGGCCGACGGGCGTGCCGTCGGACGCCTGCCGGCGGCGCATCGGTCTGGCCGAGTATCCGGTATACGACCCTCAGACAGGCGTGGCCCGGGACCCGCGGGTCACCGAGGCCGCAATGTGCGTTCGACTGGTCGATGTTCGTATAACCTGCGGATTACACGACGACGCGCAGATAGCTGCGGTCTTCATCGATCCACGAGCCAAGTGATCCGCCGCTCGGTGTCGGTTG
>NW_021776185.1:0-848 GCF_005508785.2 Acyrthosiphon pisum | reverse complement strand
CCGGGAATCGAACCCTTGATTCCCCGTTACCCGTACCAGCATGGTAGGCATGGAAACTTACCATCGACAGTTGATAAGGCAGACATTTGAAAGATGCGTCGCCGGTACGGAGACCGTGCGATCAGCTCGAAGTTATTCAGAGTCACCAGGTCTTTGCGCGGGCCGCGATCGGGACGCGCACGAAGCGCGCCGCGACGGGCCGGTTTTGATCTAATAAAAGCGTTCCTCCCGCGAGCGACGCCCGAGGGCGCCGCGACGGTCGGAACTCTGTCGGCATGTATTAGCTCTAGAATTACCACAGTTATCCAAGTAACTTGGGTACGATCTAAGGAACCACAACTGATTTAATGAGCCTTTCGCGGTTTCACCTTAATGCGGCTTGCACTGAGACATGCATGGCTTAATCTTTGAGACAAGCATATGACTACTGGCAGGATCAACCAGGGATCTCGGTTTTACAACAACTGCGGCCCGCGACGGCTCCGCGACGACGCCGCCGCCGACATAGGGCGGCGACGGCGACGGCGCGGACACTCGTCGCGGGACGCGTGCGTCCGAGCGCCGGTCCGCCCGTGCGGGCGAACCGACGCCGAGGAAGGTCGGACGAACGTGACCGGTGTACGGTCACGGCGCCCGACCGACCGCGGTTCGTGTGGGATACGAGCGCGGACGGGCGCCCGTGACCCGCGCGCTTCGGTCGACGCGAGCGCCGAGCGCCGAGCCCGCAGAACGCGGGGCGGCGGTCGGCTGCGGTGACCAAGCGAGCGGGGAGAGCGCGCCCGGCGCGACGTGACCCGTGCGTTGGCGAGAGCGGGATTGGCGCGTACTCCGTCCGTTCGAGCGGATGG
>NW_021776184.1:0-659 GCF_005508785.2 Acyrthosiphon pisum | reverse complement strand
GTAACAATTTTTCTTATTTTGTGTAATTAAAAAACGAGTGACTGTAGAAACTTGAAAATTTCACTGAATGTTTATATTAGCATTTTCTATACACAACAAAATTTTGAAAATAATTTGACTCTTTTTGAGCTGTTTACGGACATTGTAAGTTTTCAGTTTTTTTTTAGTTTTTTTTTTCTATAAATATCAATAAAGTTTTATCTGTTGGGCCAAAAAGTGTAAAAAATTAATACAAGGCTCCTGATACATTGTTACAATAGCAGTTAAAAAATATTAAAAATACATATTCACAATTATTTTTTATAAGCATTTGAAGTTTATATTTTGACAAAATTTACAAATTTAAAATTGAATAATTATTTTGTAGTTAAAAATTTATAAAATGTTCAACTTTTATATCTAAGGATTGAAAATTTAAAACAAGATTCCACGTAAATATTTAATTCTGTTTCCAAAAATTCTAAGAAATACATAAGCACAGTTTATTTTTATAGTAATTTTAAGTTCAGATTTGGACGAAATTACATATTAAAAAACCTGGAATAACTATTTTAGTTATTTTGTTGTGATTGTATAATATTATTTGTGGGTACTTGAAACTTCTAAAGTATACTATTATATATCTATGATAGTACCACGGTTTGTTGTTGATGTATAAC
>NW_021776183.1:0-756 GCF_005508785.2 Acyrthosiphon pisum | reverse complement strand
ATTGGAAATAATAAGTTAATAACCATAAACATACGGTAGGCATATGTAGGTACCTACCTACCACTATGAATATTTTTTTATTTATTTTTTTATTTAAATTAATATCGAAAGATTAATGGGCCTCACTGAGGAAAACTCGTGTGGAGGCCCATGGGTTATCTTAGATTACAAATAATTCTTATTGTTTTAAGGTACATGTTACATATTTAAAAGACAAATAAAGAGTTTTTCATAAATAAATCATACAAATAATTCCAGTAACTACTACAAACGTTAAATTAGTATGTTACATACAATTTTAAGTTTTACACACATATTCATATCGTAGCCAGTGGTTAATTTTTTTTTTGAATATGGGTAGTGGTAAATTAATTATATCATTGGGCATCAAGTTAAGTATCTGTGTTCCCAAAAAATAGTAAACTTTTCGGCAACTAGTTTTTGAGGGCCAATCTAAGAAAAATTTACTAGCTGCATACCTGGTGTTGACCCCATGGTTTATAGAAATCAACTGATTATGTTTTTTCATATATATGGTGATTGTTTTTATGTATAAGAGTTCTATATTGAGGACATTAAAGTCTTCGAATAGTTTTTCGGTTTGATATCTCCAATTTTTTTTGTTTGCGACCCTGAGTATAGTGTTTGGCATTTCTGGAGCGGTAGAAGGGCGTTGTTGTAGGCACCACCCCATCCGATTATGCCATACGATACTATTGACTCGAATAGTGTTAAGTATATAGTTCTGATGTCTTT
>NW_021776182.1:0-926 GCF_005508785.2 Acyrthosiphon pisum | reverse complement strand
TCATCGATTTCAAAACTATGCAGAATTATTCACACCAATGACATTGAACTGCATCGTCGAGATTGATATAGTAAAATCCGCATTCGGCTAATTTGTACTTATTTTGACCGGTGTTCGATGGAAACGACTTAAAAGTTCGTAACCTAGATACAAATGTAGAGAATTCTGGATGGGCTGGCGTTGAATTGAATCGTATTTGGTCGACCAATGACTGGATATCGTTTGAACATCTTTGGAAATTCATTTTTAAAAAAAATTAAAGAATAACTTAGAAAAAAAACAATTTGATGAGATGATGAGAAAATTAGTGAACGAGACACAACCTGCTCAAACACTTAATCGTTAGTAACTGAATACATGATAAAATACATTTTTTGTCATAACTGGATATAATAAAAAAAAATAATCAACTTTAAAAAATTAAAAAAAAAAATAATTGTAAATTTGTTTATCAAATTTAGATAAAAAAAAACAGTGTAACCAACATGAGTAGAAATGAAATACTGTAAATATTTTTACAAGGTAGAATTTGGTAGACAATCAGTGTGAAATGTGTTACACGGTAAAATAAAAGTCTCCAAGGGGGACATTCCCCCTTGAAAAAAAAAAATTACCGTGGAAAAGCTGGCTGTGAACATACAAATATATACTACTTAGTACCTATTTATAATTCCATGTATAAATAATAATGTTTAAAAAATTTAGTTACTTCACTAAAATCGTAAAATCGTAAAATATTATATAAAGAATAAATTAAAAGTATAAAATTATTAGTTATTAATCAATAAAAGTATATAAGGATATTTTAGGCATACAATATTTAATATAATATATAATATTTTAGTTACTTATGCATTCCCATTTCCCGCACGCTAATTACCTATCACCTCGTTTTGCCAAATTAATGCATGAATCGGTTGATTGAA
>NW_021776181.1:0-907 GCF_005508785.2 Acyrthosiphon pisum | reverse complement strand
GATGATAACGTTTTTCTGTACTGTCGTTAAAGTACTTAGTAATGATATTATAGAGTACTCACCCACTACTGGCATTACAGTATTATCGTATACGCCACGCAAAGGCTTGGCGTATATAACAGATATATTTAAATAATTTGTTATTTAACTACGTGAAAAAAGTAACACTTACGTCATAGTCTAAAATGTTGACATAATCTACAACAGCTTTAAGTTAATTTTGTGAGGGGGGGGGTCAACCGAAATCCCAAATCTCTATAACACTTATATAAACCGAGATATTTCAAATCCAAAATACAAAATGATCGACTACCCAACCGAAAATAATTGTTAAAGGGTCAAGGGCGGATGAGGTGATATTATTATAGGAAGGAGGGGGGAGGAAAATTTGTAATTTTGTTTTTAACGGTATACAATTTTTTAGAAATACATATTTCTGCGGCTGGGGAGGGGGCCGTGGATACAAGATACACTAACTGGCCCTAGCTCACTATTCCATTCGGCACCTGTAGTATTATGCCAGTATTGAGTTAACACTGGCTGCCAGTACTAGTGGAGTACTGGATATAATTTTGACCACTACTGTGCCCGTAAGGGACAGCCAATTGTTGGTAGCCAGTGCAGGCGTATTACAACGCCCTTTGTGAATGTCGGCGTAAGACATAAATTTCCTATTAGGAATCGTTATTGCAGGCTATTTTTAAATTATAATACAAGTGGACTGATATTGTGTATTGCCGATTTAGGTTCTGTTCAAAATGAACATTATCACTCCTATATACTACTCGTATATCATAGCACATAATACAGTGTGTAATCGCTAATTGAGAACACTCAATATCTTTGAGTACCTAGGGCAATTTAATTTGAATTCTGTTTTCTATTTGGTTGTTATGACATTAAAATA
>NW_021776180.1:0-770 GCF_005508785.2 Acyrthosiphon pisum | reverse complement strand
AAGTATATACTATATAGTAATCCAAGTTTAACGCAGATGAAAAAAATTAAAAATCCATAGTCACAGTTTTTTTTTATTAGCATTTAAAGTTCAAAAATTGACAAAATATGTAAAAATCACGAAAATTAGCAAATTATTTTGAGTTAAGAATTCGTAAAAATTTTTCTTTTTTAATCTAAGATTTGAAAATGTAATACAAGATTCCTCATAATATTGTTTACCTTTATCAAAAAAAAAATGTCTACAAGAAAGTCAAATTAAATTTTTATGAGCGTTTGAAATTCATATTTTTACAACATTTGATATTCGCTCGATTTCTCATGTGGCGATTTTCTTATTTTTATTGTAGTTAAAAAACGAATGACTGTTGATACTTGAAAATTTCAGTGAATGTTTATATTAGGATTTTCTATACGCCATAAAATGTTGAAAATATTTAGACTCTTTTTGAGCTGTTTACGGACATTTTCAGTTTTCAATTCTTTTAGTTTTTCTTTCTTTATATATCAAAAAATTTTGTTTGTTGGGTAAAAAAGCGTGAAAATTTAATGCAAGGCTCCTGATATATTGTTACAACAGCAGTTGAAAAATATTAAAAATAAATAGGCACAATTTTTTTTTTTATAGTCATTTAAAGATCGAATTTTGACAAAATTTATCAAATTTAAAATTCAATAATTATTTTGTAGTTAAAAATTTATAAAATATTCAACTTTTATACTAAGGATTGAAAATTTAAAACAAGATTCCTCGTAAGTATTTAATTCTGT
>NW_021776179.1:0-796 GCF_005508785.2 Acyrthosiphon pisum | reverse complement strand
TTAGATACAAAAATTGAACATTTTATAAATTTTTAACTACAAAATAATTTTTCAAATTAAAATTTGATAAATGTTGTCAAAATTTGATCTTTAAATGCTTATAAAAAAAAAATTGTGCCCTATGTATTTTTAATATTATTCAACTGATATTGTAACAATATATCAGGAGCTTTGTATCAAATTTATACACTTTTTGGCCCAACAGATAAAACTTTATTGATATTTATAGAAAAAAAAACTAAAAAAAATTAAAACTCAAAATGTCCGTAAACAGCTCAAAAAGAGTCAAAATATTTTCAAAATTGTATGGTGTATAGGAAATGCTAATATAAACATTCAGTAAAATGTTCATGTGTCTGCAGTTATTCGTTTTTGAATTACAACAAAATAAGGAAAATGCTACATGAGAAATCGAGTGAATATCCAATGTTGTAAAAATTTGAATTTCAAACGATCATAAAAATTTAATTTGACTTTCTTATAGATATTTTTTGTTTGATAAAGGTAGATAATCTTATAAGGAATCTTGTATTACATTTTCATATCTTAGATTTAAATAGAAAAATTTTTATGAATTTCTAACTCGAAATAATTTGCAAATTTTCGTGATTTTTCCATATTTTGTCATTTTTTGAACTTTAAATGCTTATAAAAAAAAACTGTGACTAACGATTTTTAATATTTTTCATCTGCCTTTGAAACAATAAACTAGGAGCCTTCTATTAAATTTTCAAGCTTTTTTATCCAACTAAATAACATTTTATTGATATTTTTAGAAAAAAAACTAAAAAAAAAT
>NW_021776178.1:0-952 GCF_005508785.2 Acyrthosiphon pisum | reverse complement strand
ACCTATCTGTTCCGGTAAAAGATCATGTTTGCAATGTTGCATTTCAATTTAAAAACTTTATATACATTTTTCTAACATAATATGTAGTTATTGAAGAAATATATAAACAACATTTTTAACAAAGGTTGGTTGCTCAATACACAGTCAAATATTAACCAAATGTATTATAACGCATTATGTCAAACCAAGAATGATATTTACTTGCAAAAAAAAAAAATTAGCAAGTTGCTAAAAACAAGAAAACACCAAAAAAACTAAATAATTTTTCAAAATTAGTTTGAAGCTTATAAAATAACTATTATTGAATAATATTATAATATAAATAATATACATAATCATATAATAAAATATGCAAAATATGTATTTAGAGTTTTTATGAGCACTAGAAAATAATACTCCACTCTACTAGACTACTGTTAAAATTAGGAGCAGAACCATATTAGTTTGAATTTAATTTAAAGATTTTAAGAGGGATGCAAGTATCCAAAGAAGTGACATACATGATATTTTATAATTGATGTCTACTCGATATAAAATATTGCAAATGATTAAAATACAAATGTAATCATTGTAATGTATAATTACATGCTCCAATATATTATGCCAACTTGATTAAAAAAAAACTTTTTATTATTCAATGTTTTTGTAAACACTTATTTCAATTTAAAAAAAAAATAGCATTTTAATTCTTAATTTTTAAGACATTTTGCATTTAACAGTATGAAAAAACTGGCCTTCATAGGACAGGAAGCGCGCTCTGGTGACTATAGAACTGTGGTAATATTTTCAATCAAGAGTGTATACGTCACTGAACTAAATACATGGAACGCGTATTGTGTATAATTCTCGTTTATGAAAAATGAGACCATACGGGAGCCGCCATATGCATTCCGATTTAATTTTTAACATTAATATTGTGATGATGATAACAATTTTCATAGATAACATAATA
>NW_021776177.1:0-784 GCF_005508785.2 Acyrthosiphon pisum | reverse complement strand
CTATTTTCTATACATGATAAAATTTTCAAAATATTTTGATTTGCTTTGTGCTGTTTACGGACAATTTCAGTTTCCAATTTAAATTAGCTTTTTTTTCCATGAATGTCAATAAAACTCTATCTGTTGAGTAACAAATACTTGATACTTTAATACAAGGCTCCTACTATATTGTTACACTGACATTTGAAAAATATTAAAAATCCTTAGTCACAGTTTCTTTTTTTATTAGCATTTAAAGTTCAAAAATTGACAAAATATCTAACAATCACGACAATTACCTAATTATTTTGAGTTCATAATTCGTAAACATTTTTCTTTTTAGAACTAAGATTCTAAAATGTAATACAAGATTCCTTATAGAATAATCTACCTTTATCAAAAAAAAAATGTCTATAAGAAACTCAAATTAAATTTTTATGAGCGTTTGAAATTCATATTTTTACAACATTTGGTATTCACTCGATTTCTTACGTAACGATTTTCTTATTTTGTTGTAATTAAAAAACGAATGACTGTAGAAACTTGAAAATTTCCCTGCATGTTTATATTAGCATTTTATATATACGATGAAATTTTGAAAATAATTTGACTCTTTTTGAGCTGTTTACGGACATTGTAAGTTTTCAATTTTTTTAGTTTTTTTTTCTATAAATATCAATAAAGTTTTATCTATTGGGCCAAAAAGTGTAAAAAATTAATACAGGGCTCCTGATACATTGTTACAATAGCAGTTGAAAATATTAAAAATACATATTAAGCACAATTCTTCCTTATAAGCATTTGA
>NW_021776176.1:0-1015 GCF_005508785.2 Acyrthosiphon pisum | reverse complement strand
TTCCTCTAGAGCAGTCGGAATTACGACACGGGCTGCGCCTGACGGTCGGGTAACCCTCGAAGGGTTCATGCTTTATAGTATAAGGACTAGATTCTGGTGTTTGTCATCCCGCCTGCGGCGGAAAGACTGTGTGGGCGGTGGTGCATCTTTGTCGTTTCGTCTCGGGCTGGGTTTTTCGATCCAGCCTGCGGCGGGACCGCGGGGTCGTCGGGTATTGTGTTTTGTCGTGTTGGCAGCCCTGGTTAAGCGGTAATTTTTGAACTCGGAAGAGTGTCTAGTCGTAAGTCGGGCGATTCAAGTCGATCGTACGACACAGCCAGCCAGGTAGGCAATCCGAGGATCGCAGACGACGCCCCGGGCGTGTATGTCCGGTTCTGGAGTGTGTGTGTTGAAATCGGAAATTCGGATTCTGAGTTTGAGTGTCTAGCTATCAGTCATCTTGGGTGAAATTCGATTCCCGAACGGATAATTCGTCTGCGGCGGATTGGATGCAGTGGGAGTGTAAGTCACTCGTATGCAAGTAGCTAGTCAGGTAGGCAATCCGACTACGTCGGATCGCAGACCCCCCGGGCGTGTATGTCCGGTTCTCGTATGTGTTTAAATCGGAAATTCGGATTCTGAGTGTGAGTGTCTAGCTATCAGTCATCTTGGGTGAAAGTCGATTCCCGAACGGATAATCCGCTTGCGGCGGATCGGATGCAGTGGGAGTGTAAGTCACTCGTATGCAAGTAGCTAGTCAGGTAGGCAATCCGACTACGTCGGATCGCAGACCGCCCGGGCGTGTATGTCCGGTTCTTGAGTGTGTATGTTGAAATCGGAAATTCGGATTCTGAGTGTGAGTGTCTAGCTATCAGTCATCTTGGGTGAAAGTCGATTCCCGAACGGACATACGCCTACAGCGAAAAGTTGAAAACTTGAAATGTAATAAAACTTATTTAAGTATACAACTTTATGCTTCGTTAAGTATAATGAATAATAACTGGAACTGTTGTTAAAGCACAGGGCTTTCGGTTAC
>NW_021776175.1:0-1962 GCF_005508785.2 Acyrthosiphon pisum | reverse complement strand
CACAAGTTGAATTTAAACACTATTAGATTATTCAAATTGACGAAGAAAAATCCCGTGTCTTAGAAAATAAGCGATTGCTCGAATATCTCTAAGTCCCGTAATACGTCGTCAACGAAAATAATCTAAGTCGTAATACAAAAATATATGATAATTAAGAATGAAGAAGTACAGGGATGTGTACGTACGGTTTGTGAAATCACGTCTGAATACTAGCTACTCCCAGGGCTCCTATATAGTCCTATCCCCTCTCTTACCAGATCCCTGGCGGACTACGTTGTTGGTGTTCACAGTCCAGGGAGCCTTCTACGAGATGTGCCTTTGGTCGGTGCGGGGTGTCGTAAAATGACCAAGTATACCCGCAGCCGTCTTGTCATAGTGCCAATATCTGATTCGTAGAATCTATTGCGCTCCGAGGAGGTCTCACAGATATCTTACCGGTTCGGGTTTGTCATCTGGCCGTTGGCAGACGCTGAGACTGTTGCTAACGTTTATAGTATTGCTCCCCCAAGGTTTTATGTACAGCAGTGACATCATCTAGCTATTTACGTGTTACCACAGGACATCGATGCTGTGTATTATGACTATGTGTAGGGGCGGAGTAGAGGGGTCCGTACGTAGCAAATCTATAATTATTACATTGTACATTTTGTACTTATCTAAGATTTCAAATTTGAAATTAGCATATTCATCACAATTTAATGGGTAATTTTTATTTATTTACAAGTATCTAGATTTTCTAATGTACCTATTTAACATTATTTTACTTTAATTCCTGACTCGTGACTCATGAGTAATTATTTCTAAACAATTAAAATATTTTTAAAATTCTTGTAATGTAGACAAGTTGAACCATAGTTATCATTATTCTCCCCGTTATTCTCAAATATTCTTCAATTTCTCTAAAAGTCATTGTTCATTTGTACCTATCTAGGATTTCAAATTTCAAATTCGCTTTTTCATCACAATTCTATGTGTATTCTTTGTTTATTTCATTTTTATTTAGCCAATAAATTTAAACTAAACATTTTATTGGATATTATTAATTTTCTTTAAAAAGTTTAATGTTATGTATGGTAAATTATTATGGAAAAGCAATGTTTAATTTCTCTAAAAGTCATTATTCCTAAGATTTCAAACGTGACATCATTTTTTTTATGAAATTATATTCTCCATATTATTCATATTATTGTGTCATTGTGATGTCTGATATATTTTTACTATAAAGTGGAATAATTCAGCATATTTCAGCACCTAAATATCTAGATTTGCTAATGTATTTAATATTATTTTACTTTAATTCCTGACTCATGACTCATGAGCAATAATTTACTTAATAAATATTTATGTAATATGTAATATTTAGACTTAAATAAAAACACGGGATAACTAATATATGGTGGACCGTACTGAGTGTGGGGTGATCCAATATACATATACATATATACACATTAGGCATATACTTACGCTCCCTCATACACCACACACGACACATGCAAAACATAAATTATATTCAACACCTCTCCGACCAACCGTTTAGTAAAAACCAACTATCAATTATCAACGGCGCCAGACGACAGTACATTATAACTCATAATAAACTTCAAGAAGCCGACGACAAATTTCCGATATAGACCTAGGGACATCATAACACAATAAATTACCTACCAGCGGCACCCTTGTCATACCGCGGAAGACAGAAAGTCATAAACACATCAATGCATAAACGCAGACATCGATGCACCAGAAGAAGGGATCACACCTAAGTCACATTATATAAGGACCCTACGGGATCGACTCGACAACAGTTATTTTACAAGACCATCCGATGCACAACGTCCACGCCACTCAGCGTCCCGATACATTTTCATTGCTGTTCAAGAGGAGTATCCACCAACATCAACTCAGACGTATATGTATATTGAATCATTTTCAACATTCGGTATGACCACACGATTAATTATC
>NW_021776174.1:3281-4190 GCF_005508785.2 Acyrthosiphon pisum | reverse complement strand
GTGGCACCCGAATCCGCTCCGGGGACGCCGCCGCCGTCCGACCGGCACTCTGCCCGTCGGTCGTCGACGCGCCCGCGTGACTATCGAATACCCGGTACCGGGGCTCCGAGACCCCGTAACGTGTTCGGCGCACGCCACCGACGACCGCCCGCGGTATACCGTCCGCTGCCGAAATCATTTTTTTTTTTCACCTCGAACACCGCCCGTCGAACGCCGACCAATTTATCCTAAGTCCATGCACGGCACAGTGGCACCCGAATCCGCTCCGGGGAAGCCGCCGCCGTCCGACCGGCACTCTGCCCGTCGGTCGTCGACGCGCCCGCGTGACTATCGAATACCCGGTACCGGGGCTCCGAGACCCCGTAACGTGTTCGGCGCACGCCACCGACGACCGCCCGCGGTGTACCGTCCGCTGCCGAAATCATTTTTTTTTTTCACCTCGAACACCGCCCGTCGAACGCCGACCAATTTATCCTAAGTCCATGCACGGCACAGTGGCACCCGAATCCGCTCCGGGGAAGCCGCCGCCGTCCGACCGGCACTCTGCCCGTCGGTCGTCGACGCGCCCGCGTGACTATCGAATACTCGGTACCGGGGCTCCGAGACCCCGTAACGTGTTCGGCGCACGCCACCGACGACCGCCCGCGGTGTACCGTCCGCTGCCGAAATCATTTTTTTTTTTCACCTCGAACACCGCCCGTCGAACGCCGACCAATTTATCCTAAGTCCATGCACGGCACAGTGGCACCCGAATCCGCTCCGGGGAAGCCGCCGCCGTCCGACCGGCACTCTGCCCGTCGGTCGTCGACGCGCCCGCGTGACTATCGAATACCCGGTACCGGGGCTCCGAGACCCCGTAACGTGTTCGGCGCACGCCACCGACGACCGCCCGCGGTGTACCGTCCGCTG
>NW_021776174.1:0-1062 GCF_005508785.2 Acyrthosiphon pisum | reverse complement strand
GATTCGACTGAAATTATTCTAGCGAAACCTCAGCCAAGGACAAACGATCGATTCGACTGAAATTATCTAGCGAAACTCAGCCAAGCGCAAACGATCGAGACGACTCAAATTATCTAGCGAAACCAATGCCAAGGACAAACGATCGATTCGACTGAAATTATCTAGCGAAACCAATGCCAAGGGCAAACGATCGAGACGACTCAAATTATCTAGCGAACCTCAGCCAAGCGCAAACGATCGAGACGACTCAAATTATCTAGCGAAACCTCAGCCAAGCGCAAACGATCGAGACGACTGAAATTATCTAGCGAAACCAATGCCAAGGACAAACGATCGATTCGACTGAAATTATCTAGCGAAACCAATGCCAAGGGCAAACGATCGAGACGACTCAAATTATCTAGCGAAACCAATGCCAAGGACAAACGATCGATTCGACTGAAATTATCTAGCGAAACCAATGCCAAGGGCAAACGATCGAGACGACTCAAATTATCTAGCGAAACCAATGCCAAGGGTAGTTAGTAGCACGGTAGCCGAATTTTAAAAAAAAAATTACCATCACCGTGCGTAGTGGCACGGCATGAGGAGTTGAAAAAAATTAATATCACCGTGCGTAGTGGTACGGCATGTGAATATTACAATTAAGAACCTCGCCCGAGCGAAGGCCGTCGGTACGGCCCACTGGCCATATGCCTATCAATTATCTAGCGAAACCAATGCCAAGGACAAACGATCGATTCGACTGAAATTATCTAGCGAAACCAATGCCAAGGGCAAACGATCGAGACGACTCAAATTATCTAGCGAAACCTCAGCCAAGCGCAAACGATCGAGACGACTGAAATTATCTAGCGAAACCTCAGCCAAGCGCAAACGATCGATACGACTGAAATTATCTAGCGAAACCAATGCCAAGGGCAAACGATCGAGACGACTGAAATTATCTAGCGAAACCTCAGCCAAGCGCAAACGATCGATACGACTGAAATTATCTAGCGAAACCAATGCCAAGGGCAAACGATCGAGACGACTCAAATTATCTAGCGAAACCTTAGCCAA
>NW_021776173.1:0-812 GCF_005508785.2 Acyrthosiphon pisum | reverse complement strand
AATATATTGAGATCTCTGACAATAAAAATTTTTTTAAGATATTCATTTTAAAATGTATATATATCAAATTTTTTTTTTTCAACCCGAAGGTTGGTTTACAACTCCAATTCTCCATTCTAACCGATTCCTCGCCTTTTCTTTGAGTTCTTTGAAGGTTTTGACTTTTGCATCGATTTTAATTTGTCCTATATACGAGTTCCGCGGACGTCCTGCAGTTTTCTTTCCTTCTATCATACCCTCCAGTATTATATTATGCAATTCTTCCGGGTGTCTCAGGGCATGTCTAACCATTTTCCAGCGTCTTCCTCTAATCGCATCTATGAGTGTACGTTTTTCTCCCACTGTTCTAAGTACTTCTTCATTCGTTTTCCGCTCTATCCAACTTATCCTTTCCATACGTCTCCAGCACTACATTTCGAACGCTTCTAATTTTTTCTTTTCGGTATCATTTATTACCCAAGTTTCACATTCATATGTTGCAACACTCAATACATATGTTTTTATAAGTCTCTTCTTGATATTAAGATGTATCTTTTTTAAAGTGAACAACTTATGTTTCTTACTAAAGGCAATTTTTGCTAATGCTATGCGTTGTTTAATCTCGTGGACACTCTTCCCATCAGATGTGATTTTACTCCCTAGGTATACCATTTCTTCTACCTGTTCCAGTTTTGTATTACCAATGTATACATCAGCTTTTACTTTCGGGTCTCTGGCACAAACTAAGATATTCGTTTTTGTACTATTTATTTTCATTTCTGATGTTCTGAGACATGTCATCGATTTCTTCAACTGCACGCTGTATATCACCT
>NW_021776172.1:0-899 GCF_005508785.2 Acyrthosiphon pisum | reverse complement strand
GCTTATGTATTTCTTAGAATTTTGGTAACAGAGTTAAATATTTACGTGGAATTTTGTTTTAAATTTTCAATCCTTAGATATAAAAGTTGAACATTTTATAATTTTTTAACTACAAAATTATTATTCAATTTTAAATTTGATAAATTTTGTCAAAATTTCAACTTCAAATGCTTATAAAAAAAATTGTGCCTATGTATTTTTAATATTTTTCAACTGCTATTGTAACAATATTTTAGGAGCCTTGTATTACATTTTTACACTTTTTGGCCTAATAGATAAAACTTTATTGATATTTATAGAAAAAAAAACTAAAAAAATTGAAAACTGACCATGTCTGTACACAGCTCAAAAAGAGTCAAATTATTTTCAACATTTTATCGTATATAGAAAATGCTAATATAGACATTCAGTGAAATTTTCAAATACCTACAGTCATTCATTTTTTAATTACAATAAAATAAGAGATCGTCACATGAGGAATCGAGCGAATATCAAATGTTGTAAAAATATGAATTTAAAACGCTCATAAAAATTTAATTTGAGTTTCTTATAGACATTTTTTTTTTGGTAAAGATAGATTATTCTATAAAGAATCTTGTATTACATTTTAAAATATTATTTCTAAAAAGAAAAATTTTTACGAATTATTAACTCAAAATAATTTGCTAATTTTCGTGATTTTTACATATTTTGTCAATTTTTGAACTTTAAATGCTAATTAAAAAAAACTGTGACTAAGGATTTTTAATATTTTTCAAATGTCATTGTAACAATAAAGTAGGAGCCTTGTATTAAATTTTAAAGTATTTTTAGTCAACAAATAAAGTTATTTTATACAAATAACAACATTCATAGAAATAAAAACTAATTAAATTGGAAACTGAAATTGTCCGTAAACA
>NW_021776171.1:0-801 GCF_005508785.2 Acyrthosiphon pisum | reverse complement strand
TTAATTCTGTGATCACTGTAAATATGTTGCTGTATTTAACTTAAAAGATTAATTATGTTATTGTATAACTTATATTCGTACTTCAATGTCTATGGACGACTGTCGAAGTACCATATAACAGAAATTGCTATATTTTGTAACATGCCGTATCACTACCTATTTGTTCAATCGCAATTGTAATTACCTTATAACTATGTTACATTGTGTTCGTACTGTAAAATACCTACAACACGTTGAATTTTTTATTTTTTAGTGTCTACCGTGCGTAGGTAAATTGTTTTATATACTTATCATACATATATCTGTGGTTATTGTATAACCTTATATTCAATGTCTATGGACGACTGTCAATGTTCTATAGTAGTATATATTTGTATGTTCACAGCCAGCTTTTCCACGGTAATTTTTTTTTTCCAAGGGGGAATGTCCCCCTTGGAGACTTTTATTTTACCGTGTAACACATTTCACACTGATTGTCTACGAAATTCTACCTCGTAAAAATATTTACAGTATTTCATTTCTACTCATGTTGGTTACACTGTTTTTTTATCTAAATTTGATAAACAAATTTACAATTATTTTTTTTTAATTTCCAAAGTTGATTATTTTTTTTATTATACTCAGTCACTATCGATTAGCTGTCCGGTCAAGTCGTGTTTCGTTCATCAATTCTCTCATCATCTCATTAAATTGTTTTTTTCCAAGTTATTCTTTAATTTTTTAAAAATGAATTTCCAAAAATGCACAAACGATGTCCAGTCATTGGTCGACCAAATACGATTCAATTCAACACCAGCGTAT
>NW_021776170.1:0-1018 GCF_005508785.2 Acyrthosiphon pisum | reverse complement strand
AATTATCTTAATCAATAACGACACAAGTCGAAATAATGCTTCAAAAAATAATATAATATTTTAAATTATCTTAATCAATAACGACACAAGTCGAAATAGTGCTGTATTGTCTCTTGAAGTTGTAAAATGCAAGTGAGATATGACACTTTTGATAATATTGAATCAGTAAAATGTTACATTATCAAAAGTGACATTTGCGCGATCTGTTGGTGAAAAATAGGAATAGACTTGTGACGTTTTTGTACAATACTATTATGATATTTATTTAACGAATGATATGATAAGATAGAAAATCACATTTTTTCAGTTGTGTCACTTTTTAAGCGGGAGTGCGATTTTAATAAACTACAAAGTATCTTTTCATCTGTCTACATTTATTTATAAACTACCCTGTCAACATCTTCATCATCACACAAGTGGTCTTGCTTCCTGCAAAATCATAATATACTCGTAGTCAACGGCTATCAGAATATTAATCTGACCGCTCCAACCTACGAGAATATTACACTGGCGCAGTCGAGTACGGAACTTTCAAGGAGTTAGAGGCGAGTCAAGCAGTCAACGCGGCGGATTTCAACTTCTGGGGACGAATCGACCAGTCAATTCAGCTTCGGAAGTCCAGTTCCGGCGCAGCGGCTACTTTCAACGTCATAACTCCACGGAGGCAGCTCACACGAGTCACAGTCGAGGAACGATCACCCTTGGCAACTCCGGAGAGAAAGAACGAGTCAGGTAAGCAGAGACAGACAAATAGACAGAATGGCCCAAGCAGTTGGAGCAGCAGTATTGTGAGTTGACTAATTAAGTTGAATATAAAGATATTATAAATAAGATTAGAGCTTTGGAGTGCACGTCTCACGTTGGTTTTTAATTTTTAAAACCAGCGTTAATTTTTAAATATTATTGGTGAAGGTGTAATATTTGAATAAAAAATAAATAAAACAAGCTTGTTAGGGAAACATATGTAATTTTTGTAAAGGCAGCAGTAGACTGACCTACGTATTTTTGTAATAGACAG
>NW_021776169.1:0-926 GCF_005508785.2 Acyrthosiphon pisum | reverse complement strand
CTTGTGGAATGCACTGCTATAAAAAAGTATATTGTGTAAATACGTATTGGGCAATATTGACCGGGCGCATCGTTTTGGTGGCGCCAAAAAAATGAAACAAAATAACAATTTAGTTGACAGTTGTTGTAACTAATAATTGTTAATTGACTTACAACTAATTTACGAAATTATGAGAGGCAACAAAACGAGCAAATCAAATGCCAAAAACAATTTTTATAAAACAAAATTAAATGGATCATTATACATATAAAATATTACCTATTTGGTTTATTTTGATATTAATGATAATACAAATAATAATTTTACATATTTAATTTTCTTTTTGTGCATATTAAATGCTTATATGTATTGTTATAATCGTTTTCTAATAAAATGAAATTCCATACATGAAAAATAATGAATTGTATAATAGTTTCATTTTTGATATACAAAAAAATAGAATACCTATTATTTTGTGAATTAGTACGTAGACATTTTCAAATTGTGTAGAAAGAACACAGATATACAAAGGTTGAGAACCACTTGTTCGGGGTCCTAATATATTAGTTGTAGTACGAGGGTTCAAAATTACTGGAAAAAAAAAAATACATTGGTGTGTAATGTTGTGTTGTGCATCAGCGTTGTCTATTGTGTAATGAGTGTCCGGTGATCGAGGGACCGACTGGCTGGAGCCTGACAGATGTTATTCCATAATATGGATTGTACAAACTACCAACATTCAATCTACGGTCACTAACAATCAAACCGTACGCTAAGAGAGTACTCTGTTTGCACGTTATTTTTTATCCACGTTTTTTTGAATATTTTGTTATTTGATATTGTAATTTTTTCAACATTTTTCAAATTATGGAACGAGAATCCGATAATACTATATCTCCAGGAAAGCCCAACCCATGCGGAAAGGTAAGTCATTTTTTAAATATATA
>NW_021776168.1:0-860 GCF_005508785.2 Acyrthosiphon pisum | reverse complement strand
GAATGAAAACTATCGAGAATTCATTCGATTGTTTAATTGAAAAATCACTCGGTAGTTTTTTAAACTATCGATAGTTAAAACTAGTCAGTTCCGCTAACGAATGAAAACTATCGAGGAATTCATTCGATGGTTTTAAAAACAATCGATGAATAATAATATCTATTCAATTGAAAAATCACTCGGTAGTTTTTTAAACTATCGATAGACTATCGATAGTCAAAACTAGTCGGTTGCGCCCATCACTAATAATAATGTAATTTTACACCATAATGTATCGGTACATGATAAAACAAATTTTCTGTATTTAAAAGTTAAATACAGATAATGTAATAAAAGTTAAATTAAGTTTAGGTAAGTATAAGTAATTAATTAGATTACAAGGTATTGATAAATTGAGTACATTAAATTGTATACTTATTTTTCCAAGGTCATGCTACGTATGGTTTCACAAAATACTGGCAAAGTCTTTAACTTATTTCCAGCGCTGAGTAAGAAAGTCTCGTTCTATTGTTTTCTATATTTCCCTCGGTATCTTCATAGAACAAGTCAAAATTATCTTACTGAATTCCTTGTGGAATTGAGTGCGTAACATCATGCACTCGAATCAAGTTATGCAAAACGCATATAGCTTTTATCACTATTTCAATTTTTTCAGTTTTAAAATTGATGGGTTGTTTCAATATTTTAAATTTAGATGCCATAATTTAAAATGCACACTCAACTGACTTATGACCTCTGGATAATCTAATAATATTAAAATAATTTGAAAGTTACTAGTATTTTAATCATTAATTTGGTTTTATAAAAATAAATTACCTGTAATTAAAAATTCTTTTTATCTTCGTCAATGAACGTCTTGG
>NW_021776167.1:0-1046 GCF_005508785.2 Acyrthosiphon pisum | reverse complement strand
AAGTCCCATTTTTATCAAAATTCACTTTTTGATGCCAATAGGATAGAAAAATTAAATTATCTTTTTTTTATATACAAGGGTCTTTGTATTCCATAATCAGTAATTTATGTGATATTTCCTATTTTCACTTATCATGAATGGCAGCTAGCCGTATTTATTTTTAACTTAATGTATTAAGTCCTGAACTTTTAGTGATAAGTCCTTAATTGTTGTAGTTGTACAGGATTCTTCTTGCACACTTATCATTTGTCCGGACTTATCATACATTTGGTTTATATTCCCCAATTTATTAACTGCCTAAATTTTATAAGTCCGGACTTATTATATGAGTGCAATTAAAATATTTCAGATGTAGGACTTATTATATTTGCGCATGAACATTAACTATTAAGAAGTGGACATATAATGATTTGTGTTTGATTACAAACAAGTTCAGTGATATTATTTTGTTTTTATTTAATCATCCCAACTTTTTGTTAAAGATACGAGTATTATTACTCGTATGATGTCTTATTTTGTAAATTGTAAAATAAATCAATAAATAATCTCATAAATAATTCTAGCTATAGCTTTAGCTGTAGATGGAACAACAACTCAAAAAATGAAGTGGCTCTTTTTCAAATGGTTAAGAGTAGTAGTAATTTGGCGGTTCTGAGTCACTTTTTACGGGGAGATGAAAAAAGTTCAAGGGGGAAAGTCCCCCTTGCAGCACATTCGATTACCGTATAGCTAAATATTCTAATATGTATGGTTGGCGGTTCTGAGGCACTTTTTACGGGGAGATGAAAAAAATTCAAGGAGGAAAGTCTGCCTTGCAGCACATTCGATTACCGTATAGCTAAAAATTCTAATATGTATGGTTGGCGGTTCTGAGGCACTTTTTACGGGGAGATGAAAAAAGTTTAACCAGGAATGTATGCCTAACAGTGAAACAAATCTCCCTGTAATTTTATAGAAAAAATTCTAAACGATTTTTAATATCATTTTCAGAAATAAATACAAATATTTTTCTTATTATTATCATTTTGTTTATTTATTTTTAATCA
>NW_021776166.1:0-4258 GCF_005508785.2 Acyrthosiphon pisum | reverse complement strand
TATATATGTATACGACATCTATACGACTGTATAATTACAAAAAGAAAATTACGCCTGTACCGCAATAACGAGAATCGCTAAAAAAAAAATGTATAGCGCACAGATGATTACGCCAAACGCTACTGAATATCATTATACATTATCTGTATATATAATAGTACTATATTATATTATTGCCGTTTGGGCATACTTTGTTCGTCTAATCATCAGTTGAGTAAACACAGACATTTGGAATCTCTTATTCAAACAAATTCGTAAACGTACAATGACATATTATATTGTATATAGGTATACTCAGATACTCTATTAGTCTCTATAGGTACAGTCATCGATTGTTTTTTAATTTACCAACGAAACTATATAATATACTATATATTATTATATATACTAAATATGTGTGTACAATCTCTCGTATGAAATTATATTACTATGTGGAGGACTGCAAGTGTAACGCTATATTATAGTACATACTGACATAGCCGTTATAAAAATATATAAAATTATTGCACAACAAAATACCTATAATACCTTGACAATAATATATTATAATATTATACTCATATTTCCATTCAGCGACTGCATACAGTACAGAGTACAAAAATAATCGTTCTACACCAATTTAGTAAATGCTAAGTAAATTGTATTGTTTGGATTTACTTTGGACGTTCTTTACGTTTTATACAAATAAGTATACCTATATTCTAAGTACAAACCTATATAATTTATATAAACCATGTTTATTCATCTCAAAACACTCCTTTTTTACTCGAATATAATTAAAACTCATTTCGTATGCATATAATAGGATGGGTATTGTTTCCTCTCTGAAGCATTTTTGTATTTTATCGTAGGTACACCATGTCAATATATACGCCTAAACATTTTTAAATGAATATACCTAAACCTAAACCTTAACTATCCATATCTCCATATTTGATTATGTTTTTGTGATTTTCAATCAAATATTTGTTATTGTTATCGGTATATTTTTTTTAGAAAAAAGAGTTCTTAATTGATTGTTATTGTTTAATTTTGAACAATAAGCATTTTATAAGAGATGTAGTACGATCTGAATAATGTGTTTTCATATTTGATACATTTCTGATAAGACTATCTCATTCTTATTGCAAAATAAAAGGTATGCCACGTGACCGATTATCGGAGTTAATATATTGAGCAAGCGTTGTAGGTAAGCATATGTATCGGTTATCGGGTGAATATTTAACAGTTGCTAATTATAAGTTAGTTGGATCCCTGGTCATCTCCATAAAATATACTATTTATTAATATATTTACATAATACGTAAATAGGTATCCCAAATGGCATAAAATAAAGAATAAAAATAATATATATATAAAAAAACGGATTGTTAATGACTATACGATATATAGACTATATACGCGTGCTAACCAAATTTTGTATAATCCAGCTAGCCACTGGCCGGTATAGTGATATAATATATATGTGTACACGTTATACCTATAATACACGTGAGTATTTAAATCAAAATATGCCACCGGCCTAAAACCGTATACGCAAGAAAACTGATAAAATAATATGCATACCTGGACGGTAATAATGCAATAACAATATTATTATTGTGTCGTCTTGTATAATGGCTATCGCGGTGGTTAGCATAATAGTCAGGTACCTATATATATTAAACTTATACAAATTGTGTTGCTAATCGGCCAGCGTCACGTTACAACATAAGCCGTAGCCGTCTACGGATCGCGATAACAAACGTATCGAGGCGTTTAACCGTCGAGAAATTTTGACTTCGCGTCGTCGAGGCGTAACCCATATACAGTTTGTTACGATATCGCAGTTTTAAACATAACGCGAACAAATAATAATAATAATAATAATAAAAAAAAAAACTTACCTGCTAAGTATCGTTCCGAGTGACATTTGTGATGGTTCCAATCCTAAACAACAAGCAAACACGACGCATATTAAACAATTATTCGAAGCGAATTTTCTCATATTTTCTCTCAGCATTAAATGTCGCGGGCGTTCAGTTAAAAGTCACCGAGTAGTGGCGTTTTTGGCGCACGAGCTGCAGAGGCAGCTCGTACACAATTATTTCATTATTTCACTAAGATATTAATAAATTATTTACATTATGACACTTATTACAAGATTTAAACTATTGAAATAACAAAAAATTGTTACAGCCTTGACAAATATTAGATTTGAGTAAAGTCATGACTCATGATTGACTTCCAATTATACAAGTAAATAATATATTATATACAATATACCCCACATGACACGGTAAAAAAAAAAAAAACGTTTATTTTATTAAGCAGTAATTGTTTTTTTAATACAATTTTATGTGCCTACATTTTATTATAACGACTAACCTATAGTTTTAAATTTTAATAACACATTTTTGGGGAAACATCGGAAAAAACTAGATAATATAAATTATTACTATTACCCATTCGAAATGTAACGCCAGGAACCTACTCTGGAACCAAGTATTTTTTTTTACATTTTAATGTGCTTATTAAGAGGTATTCAATCGACTTGGACTGGTTTAGTAATTATCGTGTCGTTTTTGACATATATGTATATTGGACGGTTGATGTAAAAAAAAAAACAGAGTATCTTAACTGAACGCCCTGCACAACCTCCAAAAATACCTCCGATTCGCTTGTATATTTGGTCCTGCGAGGCAGTGTCTGAGTGGATTTTATGAGATGTGGAGCAGACGAGCTTTTGCAGGCACCCGCCAATTCTTGGGTGACTTCTCCACCACCGCTGCCGTCCAACGAAACAGCTGTCGGGCTGGGCAACTCGTAAGAGGTGACGTTTTTCACTGGAAATCCGGATTCACTGGTCAAAGGCAACCGATTCGGTCGCGTTGCTGGACGATGATATTGGTCGTTTATATTTTCCACTGTGGGGGGTACCCACACCGGTTGTTCTATGTATTTGATGGTCGCCCGACGGTCGGCGTGTCGTCTCTGCAGCCTCTCCCACGTCTCTTTACTTCTGCATTTCTGATTTCCCGCTGTACGTTACGAATAAAAAACACTCGTCAATATAATATACATTGTATAAATCGATAAATAATCGTAGAAAATAAGTGTATTGATATTTTAAGATCGTCTGAAACTCTATGTAGATACTATTTACCGATGATTATTTTTATCGAAGATAGGTATATCATCATGGGATGTGTATATTTTAAACGTAAAACGAAATGGTACGGACGTCTGTTGGTTGGTATTCGAGTGCATCGTAGTGCATTATTAGTTATATATATTATTATACCCATAGCGGCCATAGATAACTTATAAGGTAGGTATCATGAATTAAGAAATATCTTCTTAGTTCATGGTAGGCATATTATTTTTGAATAAAAACCAATGATAAGTCTTACTGTTTTGGGTATTTTATAAAGTTAATCAGCATAGCATGAAAGCCGTCAGGACATTTTTCACTCCATTTTAAATTAGATAATTTTTTTAATTTATCAAAAATACGTAACATAGTATAATAATGTATTTTATAGGAATAGCCTCGCATTAAAATGTACAGCCTATTAAAACATAGACCCAAGCATTATCTTAAAAAGAAAACATTTTTTTGTAAGTTAAAAACTATATTATAAATTATAAGTAGCTTAGAAATTTTAATTTTAATTACTCTTATTAAACAAAATAAATATCTGCCCGAACTGATTTTTGAAATTTATAGTTGAGATACCACATATTATTATGCTCAATGTGTAGTTATGCAGGTCTACGAAATAAAAATAAACTATACTTTGATATCGAAATAGTTTTCAAAAGTTGTTATATTCAATATTTGAATATTCTGTAGGCACACGGATTTCTTCTGGAATAACAAACTCTACGGCGGGAATATAATAAATATAAACATTGCCAACCACAGAAAAACATAGCTGACCTACTAGGTTCGAGTTATTTATAGTATTTATCCAAATATAAAAATCGTTTGAATGAAAAATATATATACGACATAAATGTTCAACAAGCAGTAAAACAAATTAATGTGAAAAATAAGTCCGATGAAACGAATGCCATCACGATGTTGATTTTTTAGAAAATTTACTACAAATGAGAACACGATATTATATCATAAAATCTTTTGGATGGGGAACGTGATTTAACGATGACTCTAATTCTAACACATTGATTTTACCGAATAACATACGTTTTTTATACGATATTCATATACTGTTGATCAAGTTTTTTTTAACAAGATAGTATTATTGTTTAGCGA
>NW_021776165.1:0-938 GCF_005508785.2 Acyrthosiphon pisum | reverse complement strand
CGGTGGCTTATGCTGGACGATGGGCCATCGCGACCTAATTATACCCAAATTATATCATTTCGATAACAAATATAAAATAAAAATAAACAATAATAATGTGTGCGTGCTTGTGATATTTATGTTTATATATTTTAGATTCTGAGTGAAACGATGAATGTATTGATTTTACAATGATGTGTGTTTTTTTATTCTTTTTTTTATTTTTGTGTCTGTCATCACGTTTTAGGACAGTAAAAGTGCTTGGATTTTCTTCAACAGTACCTTTTCTGATAGGAAAGTGAATCTAGTTGGTACTTTGGGGGGTCAAAAGTAAAATTTTTCCAATAGTTTTCAAAAGCGCCGTGAAAAACAAAAGAAAAATTAAGGAAAAACGGGAATTTTTACGCAAAATCTGTTTTCGAGAAAATCGATTTTGGTTTTTGGTGTAACTTTAAAAAAAATGACCGTAGATATATGAAATGTTGACTGAATGTTTATCTTAGAATTTTCTATACACCATAACATTTTCAAAATATTTTGATTTATTTTGAGCTCTTTATGGACATTTTCATTTTCCATTTTTTTTTAGTTTTTTTTCTAAAAATATCAATAAAATTTTATTTGTTGGATAAAAAAGCTTGAAAACTTAATAGAAGGCTCCTAGTATATTGTTTCAAAGGCAAATGAAAAATATTAAAAATCGTTAGTCAAATTTTTTTTTTATAAGCATTTAAAGTTCAAAAAATGACAAAATATGGAAAAATCACGAAAATTAGCAAATTATTTCGAGTTAGAAATTCATAAAAATTTTTCTTTTTAAATCTAAGATATGAAAATGTAATACAAGATTCCTTATAAGATTATCTACCTTTATCAAACAAAAAATATCTATAAGAAAGTCAAATTAAATTTTTATGATCGTTTGAAATTCAAATTTTTACAACATTGGATATTCACTC
>NW_021776164.1:0-962 GCF_005508785.2 Acyrthosiphon pisum | reverse complement strand
GAAATAAGTAAGTTACCAAAGGTAACAACAAAGCCTCTAATAATATTTCAAATGGAATTTCATATGGTACTTGTGTATATCTTAATGTTAACTATAATATCCGTAGTTAGTGGATTAGCTATTAAGTTTAGAAACCGCATAATTAGAATGTACTCTCCGGATTTACCGGATATTTTATCACTGAATAATAAGTAAACATTATAATCATAAATTTAGTTATAAAAACATATTGTACGGAACATTAGGGAACCATTAGGTCCCTAAGTTCCATTTAAGTTGGGGGGTGTTAAGAACCCCTGGCTATATTAGTTAGTATATATATATAATAGTGTATAAGATAGTATTGTACGACGGCGACTGTCTGAAATTGCTGCGACAGCAATTCCAGGCAAGCGCTGGCTACAGGCACGGCTCGTATAGCATCGAGTGCAGTGGCATTTCAGAGCAGTAGACGGAACCTTGTGATTCGCGCCAGAGCATTATTATTGTCAGACCATTTTATTTCATTAAATGTATTGTAAGTTTTTCTTTTCAAGTAATATAGAAAGTAACCTATAGTTCGAAAGTGTTCGTTGTTTTATTTGTGCACGAACCTCCAAGGAGATTCGTAACACAATAATAAAAATGAAAGTTGACAGTACTGTTACAGCAATTGTAAAATAAAAAAAAATAAATAAAACACTAGTACCTACATAATTGTGTTAATAAAGGTAAATTTAAAAAATCAGGTAAGTGGATGTCGCTCTGCTGTACAGTAGGTCAGTCTGGATATTTTATTTTGTTATTATTTATTTTATCATGTCCAGAAGGAGCTGTTATGCTTGGCGGTGAAGCTTTTCCGCTTAAGATGTATTTAATGAAATCCTATGCTAGACGTAACCAATTATCAAAACGAGAGAAAATTTATAACTACAGACATTGTAGAGCAAGGCGCATTGTCGAAAATGGATTTGGAATAATGA
>NW_021776163.1:3451-4592 GCF_005508785.2 Acyrthosiphon pisum | reverse complement strand
TTTTAAATGATTAATTTCGTTTTAGTGTAAAAATACATTAGACCATAGTAATTTAGTATCGCATGCGTCAAGTATGCCCGGTATTCTTATGGTCTAATTACACTACAATGGAATGGTGACAGAACGGACCCGGCTAAGAATTTTATCTGTCATGGTGACCCATTCCCAAGAATTCACACTAATTGGAACGAATTTTATAACTAATGTAATTTATTTTGTAATTAAATTAATGATTTAACTAAAAATATGTTAATCAAAGCGCTTCCACATGGGTTTTTCTGGCCTTTCTGGATTTTTCTGTGTTATTTGATACATTATGTACCTAATAATATAAGATACTAATAAATAAACATTTTTAAATTGAAAACAAAAAAAAAAATTTTTTACCAAGTGACTTTTATTATTAAACTTAATGTCAGAATTATGAACGTTGATTTTAAAGAAAGCGGAAAGTGCGTTGTGAACTAAGTCTTTACTTTTATGGAAAAAAAATAAGTGTACAAGGAATGCATAGAATACATTTTGGTATCTGTAGCTTAGTCAGATATAATTAACACATAATATTAGATTCTGAGCGGAGCTAGGAAGCTATTGGTTTTAGAATGGTGTTTTTAGATTCTGAGTGGAACGATGAATGTATTGATTTTACAATGATGTGTGTTTTTTTATTTTTTTATTTTTTTATTTATTTTTTTATTTTTTTTGTGTCTGTGTACACGATAAGTAGTCGAAATAATGCTACGATTTTCAACTTCAGTATCTCGTTCGATCAGAAAGTGAATATCGTTGGTGCATGGAGGAGGTCAAAATTTAAATTTCTCAGTAGTTTTCAAAAGCGCCGTGAAAAACAAAAGAAAAATTAAGGAAAAACGGGAATTTTTACGCAAAATCGATTTTTCACAAAATTGAATTTGGTTTTTGGTGTAACTTTGAAAAAGATGACCGTAGATACATGAAATTTTGACTGAATGTTTATCTTAGCATTTTCTATACATCATAACATTTTCAAAATATTTTGATTTATTTTGAGCTCTTTACGGACATTTTCATTTTCCATTTTTTTTTAGTTTTTTTTCTAAAAATATCAATAAAATTTTATTTGTTGGATAAAAAAGCTTGAAAATTTAATAAGAGGCTCCTA
>NW_021776163.1:0-900 GCF_005508785.2 Acyrthosiphon pisum | reverse complement strand
GCTAGAAATTCATAAAAAAATTTTCCTTTTATATCTAAGATTTCAAAATTTAATACAAGGCTCATAATATATTTTTACAATAGCAATTGAAAAATAAAAGAAATATATAGTCACGATTTTT
Organism: Acyrthosiphon pisum; assembly: GCF_005508785.2. Lineage (NCBI taxonomy): Eukaryota > Metazoa > Arthropoda > Insecta > Hemiptera > Aphididae > Acyrthosiphon > Acyrthosiphon pisum. The sequence goes on along the minus strand of NW_021776163.1, from coordinate 779 downwards.
TTTTTATAAGCATTTAAAGTTCAAATTTTGACTAAATACGTAAAAATTACGGCAATGTTCAAATTATCTTAGACAGAAATTCATAAAAGTTTTTCTTTTTAATTCTAAGATTTGGAAATTTAATACAAGGCTCCTAACATATTTTTACAATAGCAGTTGCAAAATAAAAGGAATACATTGTCACAATTTTTATTTATAAGCATTTAAAGTTCAAATTTATACGAAATATGTCAAAATTGCGAAAATTTGCAAGTAATTTAGTGGTTGAAAAATCGTAAAAATTTTTTCTTTTATAACTAAGTTTTTAAAATTTGGTACAAGGTTCTCCATAAGTTTTCCTTTAAATATCTGTAAAAAAAACTCAACCGGACTAAGACAAAAATTTTTACGAGTGTTTGAAATTTAAATTTTTACAAAACCGCATTAAATAACGGTTTAGCCTCAAACGATTTTTGATATTTGTTATTATTCAAAAAGTATGAGTCGTAGAAACTTGAAAATTTTACCAGTTGTTTAAATTTACATTTTCTTTATATAGTTTTATTTTCAAAATATTTCACTAATTTTTAATCTATTTATAGGCATTTGAATTAATCGATTTTTTTTGATTTTTTTTTTATAAATGTTGATAAAAAAAAATTATCTGGGACAAAATACTTGAAAATTTAATAGAAGGGTCCACATATGTTGTTCTAACTCACATTCAAAAATTATAAAAATACATAGGCACAATTTTTTTTTATAAGCGTTTATAAGTGCTAATATTGACGAAAATCGTC
>NW_021776162.1:0-935 GCF_005508785.2 Acyrthosiphon pisum | reverse complement strand
TTTTTTTTTTGTAAAATTATGTTTACTTATTTTCTGTATTTCTCAATATGATACTACTTTTAAGTTTTGAGTAGGGACCTATATCTGTTTTCTAAATGTTCTAGCCGTGGTAATTTGTCCGCTTTTATGTAGGTACTATATGCCACTAGTCGTTCGTGGCATAAATATCGGAAAATAAAAACATATATCTTTATGGTGGTATGGTATACTATATTTTTGAATTCTCTGCGAATTATTTTTCATGCATGAATGTTTATAATAAACCCGATAAATAGTCAGTAAATAAAACAAAATTACCATGAAGACTGTAGATTTACCATAGGGCATGGGTTTATTTTTAGTGATTGAAAACATTGTATTCACCTCTGGGTTACATGCTTTAGATGTTTGTGATAAAGAGGTTTATCCAAATATTCATGAACTCTTGAAAATATTTTGTACTTTGCCTGTATCAACTGCTATACACCTGAACGATGTTTTTCAAGTTTTTATTAAGTATTAAGTCTTACCTAATAAATAGTATGACAGAAGTAAATATTTTATCAATTTTCCTATCTAATATTGAATAATAACTATAAATTAAATAGTAATTATTATATACTTTGTTTATTATAACCGACTTAGACACTTAGGGCCCGTTTTACAATCATAGTTTAAATTTTACCAGTCAAATTCCGCGGTTTAACATTAGTTTAACTATTGTAATACGGACCCTTATAAGAGGACGCTACACCCGCGTGTGTTGTTATTCTGTCTTACACACGCACGACATAGGAAATTGTCATTCACTATTCTCAATAGTGAACTGTTAGTTTTGATACTAGAGTGAATCGACCTATTATCAAACTTTTAGGTAAGAACATTATTTGGGTCTTAAAGTGGGCGATTTTTCGATATTTTCATTTTCGAGAAAAATAAGGGTATGTGAAATATCA
>NW_021776161.1:0-934 GCF_005508785.2 Acyrthosiphon pisum | reverse complement strand
AAGTATATCCTTTGAGAGGATTTACCATATTAATTCTTAATTGTAATCTATCTATTTTTATAAGTGACCATCCGGATTTTTTGCTTACAAACGTGTCAACCTCAACTAATATTTTATTAATCATTTTATTTAATATTTTATTAAAATCAGATGAATTACATGCAAGTATATTAGAAGTTTTAAATACCATGTTCTGCACTTCTTGTGTAATTATTCGTTCGTACACACTTTCTACATTCAAATTGAATTTTATTGATGTTTGCAGACATGATTGTTTCAACTTTAAAATTATTTTATCTAAAGAATAGTTTAAAAATTGTTTATAGTCTATAAATTTCAAATTATTTTTAATCATAAATGTCTTAGAACATTTTTGAAATCTTTCAATTTCAATTAATTCTGATGATTGACGGTTTGAAACTATTGATTTTGATGGTTGACGGTTTGAAATAGTTTTCCTCATCCTTCCCATAATACAACTGTAAACATAAAATATATAAGGGGGTAATGTATTACATTTTTCTAACATCATATGAAACAACTCTATTTCAATTATAATTATACATATATACTTTTTTCTTTATTAATTATTATTATGTCATATTAATATTTTATTTAATATTTTTTTATTAAGGGGCCTCTATAGGCAACTTCTTATACATTCGTTTGTTTAATAATATTATTCTGTTTTTAGCTAAATGTAATCTTTGTACGTTTTTATTATTATGATTTTGTAAAGTTTAGCTAACCAGTCACCAAATATGTTATTAACATATTTTATAATCGATTAATTTATAATAATTTATAATTATTGATTGTTTTTTTTCTCATGATTTGTACACAGTTTAGTCAATTCTTATATTTAATATATATTTTCCTATATATTTATAAATAATTTTAGGTACTTCATAATTATCGGTAATAATAATCAGTT
>NW_021776160.1:0-1484 GCF_005508785.2 Acyrthosiphon pisum | reverse complement strand
TGCCCGATTAACCAATAGCAACCATTATAATACACTATTATTATTTTAATCTGCAACAATAAACCAAATTTTTTATTTTATAGTTTATTTTTTTCTGGACAGATGGCGCCACTGCTGTATTTTTGACATCCATATTTCCTACTTTTCTGGAGGATTTTTATAAACAAAAATGGTACTATGACCTCCAGCAGACTGTCAAGCATAACAGTAAAAAATTTCAGCCAAATCGGTTCAGTAGTTTTCTTGGTTAGCGCGGTCCAAGAAAAGCCTTACCATTTTATATAATAGTATAGATAGGCCATTTTAACATTCCTGTATTTAAATAAACAATGCACTTTAAAATCATATATTTAAAAATCTAGAAAATGCGTATAGTTTCTGTAAGACATAAATTAGCTACGTTTAGTTTCCTATAGTTAGCTGACCATCGTACATAGTTTTCATACAAATAAAGCAAACTTTATAATAAACGGCCAAAATGGAAATTATCGAAAGAGTTTGATATTTGTATCCCAATCAATAGATTAGTAACGAAAAATGATTTGTTAGTTGTTGTATTTATAATAATTTGACGTGATATTAAGACGTCATACAAATTATAATATATTACTATAAAATATTTGAACACTTGCGATGAAACTACTATTTAAATTAACATTTCCCCCCATGACCCTTAATAACGTCACGATTCCCAAAGCACAAGCCACCCGTTACCTCGGAGTCCATCTCGATAGCAAACTCACTTGGGCAGTTCACATAAAAACAAAAAGGAAATCACTTAACTTTAAACTCCACAAAATGAAACATCTTCTCAAATCAAATCTCCCTCTCAACACAAAACTCCTAATCTATAAACAAATTCTCCGCCCTTCAATGACTTACGGAATACAGCTATGGGGCACCTCCAAAAATTCCAATCCTTCCAATTAATTTGTCTTCGTCTCCTCACAAACGCACCCTGGTACGTCAGCAACCTCACACTCCACTCTGACCTTAAAATCCCTTACATAAGTACCCTAGCCTCCCTCTACTATAAATTATTTCACAATAACACAGTTAACCACCCTAATCCACTCATTTCCAATCTCTCATCCGTCACTCTCCCCGATAAAGCAAAATTGGCCCAGCGACCTCCTCAACCAATAAATAATTTTTTTTTTTTTTTTTATTTTTTATTTGAGTTAAACAATCTATACAAATTATGTATAATAAGCTTAAGTGTTAACAAATTAAGATAACAGCCAGAAAAAATATGAAGGAGAAGCCACCCACTGGTGACACTCCAGGTCAGAGTCGTAAGGTTAAATTATAAAAGTAGGTCGCGGCACCACTTTCTTTTCAATCTTTTGGGAGGGTTGCCAGGCATTGGATTGGTTAAATTTTTAGCTAGGATGTTAGGGTGGTCGAAGAGAGAGTTGTGGTAACGAGAGTAAGACTTGGTAGCGGTTTCTAACACTGTGTTCATTTTTAGGTCTGAGTGTAAA
>NW_021776159.1:0-931 GCF_005508785.2 Acyrthosiphon pisum | reverse complement strand
TTAGATACAAAAATTGAACATTTTATACATTTTAACTACAAAATAATTTTTCAAATTAAAATTTGATAAATTTTGTCAAAATTTGATCTTTAAATGCTTATAAAAAAAAATTGTGCCTATGTTTTTTTAATATTTTTCAACTGATATTGTAACAATATATCAGGAGCTTTGTATTAAATGTATACACTTTTTGGCCCAACAGATAAAACTTTATTGATATTTATAGAAAAAAAAACTAAAAAAATTTAAAACTGAAAATGTCCGTAAACAGCTCAAAAAGAGTCAAAATATTTTCAAAATTGTGTGGCGTATAGGAAATGCTAATATAAACATTCAGTAAAATTTTCATGTATCTGCAGTAATTCGTTTTTGAATTACAACAAATTAAGGAAATCGCTACATGAGAAATCGAGTGAATATCCAATGTTTTAAAAATTTGAATTTCAAACGATCATTAAAATTTAATTTGACTTTCTTATAGATATTTTTTGTTTGATAAAGGTAGAAAATATTATAAGGAATCTTGTATTACATTTTCATATCTTAGATTTAAAAAGAAAAATTTTTATGAATTTCTAACTTGAAATAATTTGCAAATTTTCGTGATTTTTCCATATTTTGTCATTTTTTGAACTTTAAATGCTTATAAAAAAAACTGTGACTAACGATTTTTAATATTTTTCATCTGCCTTTGAAACAATATACTAGGAGCCTTCTATTAAATTTTCAAGCTTTTTATCCAACAAATAAAATTTTATTGATATTTTTAGAAAAAAAACTAAAAAAAAATGGAAAATGAAAATGTCTCTAAACAGTTGAAAATAAATCAAAATATTTTCAAAATTGTATGGTGTATAGAAAATGAAAATATTAACATTCAGTCAAAATTGCATGTGCCTATGGTAATTTGTTTAAGAGTTGCACCAAAAAA
>NW_021776158.1:0-952 GCF_005508785.2 Acyrthosiphon pisum | reverse complement strand
CTAACATGACAGCCCCATATCTCATCCAAACTTCAACTGGCATATCAGCGTCTTTCTATGTTATTCTATTGTTATTCTCAATAGAAAATCTCCAATACAGAAAAAATGCTCTTCTAATATTTAAGCAAATTCTACGTCCACTACTCACTTATGCGTGTCCGGTCTGGAGGAATGTGCGACCACTCACATCAATAAAATTCAAATTTTTCAAAATAAAGTGCTACGTATTATTGCCAACGTACCTTGGTTTATAAGGAATGTAAACCTACACAAAGACCTTCAGATCCAGGAAATCACAGACCACATTAAAACCTCATCAAAAAACTTCCATACCGCACTGCTCAACTCTCCTGGCTCACTTCACTATCAACTCTCCTGGCTCACTTCACTATCAACTCCACGTACATCCGCCTCAACGCAGATTAAAACGTGGACGTCCGCATGACCTTCTGGCTTAACAGCTCCATATACAGCAGCGCTGCTACTCGTAGCGTCAACATAAGCTAAAAACTTGTTATTTATTATATCTGTATACTTATTGTTAATTACTATATTATTATTATTATATAATTACTTTTATTATATTATTATTACTATATATCTTATTCAAATTGTTAAAAATGTACCTTGTAATTAATATCAATAGATGTAGATAGCCATGGCTAGGAACATCTTAATATACAAATAATAAAAAAAAAAAAAAATGTATATAATAACATTTTCAATAAATTTAATATTTTAAATTATTGCATTTAATCTACCTATTTGTTTACCACGGACCTCATTAATATATTTTAACTTGGTATGCATAACCGCATAGATATTAAATTATAACTTATAAGTAGGGTTAGGATATTTATGCACTAAAAAATGTATGAGTATGTATGCACTTATGCACTAAAAATCACCTAAATATGCATGAAAAATTTGAAAAATATGCATTAAAAAGTAA
>NW_021776157.1:0-775 GCF_005508785.2 Acyrthosiphon pisum | reverse complement strand
TAGGCCCATCTTCCTTTATTAGAAGTGAGATCATTACATCTGAACTAAGATTTGATTTTTTTTATTAAACTTGTATAATGACCATGATGTAATGATTCCCCGTGATGACAAATCGCAGAACATATTCTATACGTTTTTTCATCAACTTTTAAAAATGTTGTTGACAAAGATATTAATGATACATTATGCATTTTTTCTTGTAATTCATTCCATAACTTTATAGCTTGTATTTTTACGAACACTAATTACTTTAATGCGTAATTAAATAATGACCAATAACGACACGTAACATAAAAAGCATGTACAGCGTAAGTCCAGCGTCAATAACTAAAAGCTATGAGACAAATAGACAACATGTAATGCACTATGCACGTATTTTAAATGGTTTAATATTAGATAAGACAGACTATACTCTATTCAGAATAACCTTGCCCACTTTAACGCACGCGACTGAGCCGCCGGCAGCCGTCAGACCCTCTGGCGAAAGTCAGGAGCGCTGTGATTGGTCGTTAGTTGTCGACGGCTGCCGTCACCGGTCGCTATCGTATACGTATACACCTGCGGGACGTCGGCGGGGGGCGTTGCTGAAAACATCAGCGACAACTGGTGGCAACATACATGCGCGAACTCGACGAGTTTTCGTCGATCGAGTGGGCAAGGTTATTCTGAATAGAGTATAGACAACACGCTATGAGCAGCAATGCAAACACGCACGTCTACTGCAGGCTGACGACGATAACGAAATGAAACGTAAAACATTAACATGAAGTAGTAA
>NW_021776156.1:0-2964 GCF_005508785.2 Acyrthosiphon pisum | reverse complement strand
ACTTTCTCGACGACTGTTTCAACTATTTCAGTTGCGTCGGTCTCTGGAGTCTCTTCAGTAACCGCGGTTTCTTCTACAACTGGTTTCTTAAACGGTTTAAGAGTTACCTCTTCAACTGATTCTTTTGGTAATGGTTGCTTCTGTGTTTTTGTTTTCTTCAGTGTTACCGTTTCTTCGCGCCATGGTACAGATGGTTTTCTTTCCTGTTCAGTTGAGATCTCTTCAACTGGTGTATCCTTGACTTCCTCAATTGTAGGTTTCTGTTCTTCAATGATTTCATCAGATTCTTGAACTTCGCCCTTTACGACGGTTTTAGTTTTCTTGACTCGTCGTTTACCACCCTTCTCTACGATTGTTTCAACTATTTCAGTTGTGTCGGTCTCAGGAGACACTTCAGTAACAGGAGTGTCTTCTACAACTGGTTTCTTAAACGGTTTAAGAGTTACCTCTTCAACTGATTCTTTTGGTAATTGTTGTTTTTGTGTTTTTGTTTTCTTCAGTGTAACCGTTTCTTCGCGCCATGGTACAGATGGTTTTCTTTGCTGTTCGATTGAAACCTCTTCAACTGGTGTAACGTCTAACTCCTTAATTGTAGGTTTCCGTTCTTCATTTGGTGTCTCCTCGACTTCCTCAATTGTAGGTTTCTGTTCTTCAATGATTTCATCAGATTCTTGAACTTCACCCTTCACGTCGGTTTTAGTTTTCCTGACTCGTCGTTTACCAACTTTCTCGACGACTGTTTCAACTATTTCAGTTGTGTCGGTCTCTGGAGACTCTTCAGTAACCGCGGTTTCTTCTACAACTGGTTTCTTAAACGGTTTAAGAGTTACCTCTTCAACTGATTCTTTTGGTAATGGTTGCTTCTGTGTTTTTGTTTTCTTCAGTGTTACCGTTTCTTCGCGCCATGGTACAGATGGTTTTCTTTCCTGTTCAGTTGAGATCTCTTCAACTGGTGTATCCTCGACTTCCTCAATTGTAGGTTTCTGTTCTTCAATGATTTCATCAGATTCTTGAACTTCGCCCTTTACGACGGTTTTAGTTTTCTTGACTCGTCGTTTACCACCCTTCTCTACGATTGTTTCAACTATTTCAGTTGTGTCGGTCTCAGGAGACTCTTCAGTAACAGGAGTGTCTTCTACAACTGGTTTCTTAAACGGTTTAAGAGTTACCTCTTCAACTGATTCTTTTGGTAATTGTTGTTTTTGTGTTTTTGTTTTCTTCAGTGTAACCGTTTCTTCGCGCCATGGTACAGATGGTTTTCTTTGCTGTTCGATTGAAACCTCTTCAACTGGTGTAACGTCTAACTCCTTAATTGTAGGTTTCCGTTCTTCATTTGGTGTCTCCTCGACTTCCTCAATTGTAGGTTTCTGTTCTTCAATGATTTCATCAGATTCTTGAACTTCACCCTTCACGTCGGTTTTAGTTTTCCTGACTCGTCGTTTACCAACTTTCTCGACGACTGTTTCAACTATTTCAGTTGTGTCGGTCTCTGGAGACTCTTCAGTAACCGCGGTTTCTTCTACAACTGGTTTCTTAAACGGTTTAAGAGTTACCTCTTCAACTGATTCTTTTGATAATGGTTGCTTCTGTGTTTTTGTTTTCTTCAGTGTTACCGTTTCTTCGCGCCATGGTACAGATGGTTTTCTTTCCTGTTCAGTTGAGATCTCTTCAACTGGTGTATCCTCGACTTCCTCAATTGTAGGTTTCTGTTCTTCAATGATTTCATCAGATTCTTGAACTTCGCCCTTTACGACGGTTTTAGTTTTCCTGACTCGTCGTTTACCACCCTTCTCTACGATTGTTTCAACTATTTCAGTTGTGTCGGTCTCTGGAGACTCTTCAGTAACCGCAGTTTCTTCTACAACTGGTTTCTTAAACGGTTTAAGAGTTACCTCTTCAACTGATTCTTTTGGTAATGGTTGCTTTTGTGTTTTTGTTTTCTTCAGTGTTACCGTTTCTTCGCGCCATGGTACAGATGGTTTTCTTTCCTGTTCAGTTGGGATCACTTCAACCGGTGTATCCTCGACTTCCTCTATTGTAGGTTTCGTTTCTTCAATGATTTCATCGTTTTCTTGAACTTCGCCCTTTAGGACGGTTTTAGTTTTCCTGACTCGTCGTTTACCAACTTTCTCGACGACTGTTTCGACTATTTCAGTTGTGTCGGTCTCTGGAGACTCTTCAGTTGGGATCTCTTCAACTGGTGTATCCTCGACTTCCTTAGTTGTAGGTTTCTGTTCTTCAATGATTTCATCAGATTCTTGAACTTCACCCTTCACGTCGGTTTTAGTTTTCCTGACTCGTCGTTTACCAACTTTCTCGACGACTGTTTCGACTATTTCAGTAGTGTCGGTCTCTGGTGACTCTTCAGTAACCGCAGTTTCTTCTACAACTGGTTTATTAAACGGTTTAAGAGTTACCTCTTCAACTGATTCTTTTGGTAATGGTTGCTTTTGTGTTTTTGTTTTCTTCAGTGTTACCGTTTCTTCGCGCCATGGTACAGATGGTTTTCTTTCCTGTTCAGTTGGGATCACTTCAACCGGTGTATCCTCGACTTCCTCTATTGTAGGTTTCGTTTCTTCAATGATTTCATCGTTTTCTTGAACTTCGCCCTTTAGGACAGTTTTAGTTTTCCTGAATCGTCGTTTACCAACTTTCTCGACGACTGTTTCGACTATTTCAGTTGTGTCGGTCTCTGGAGACTCTTCAGTTGGGATCTCTTCAACTGGTGTATCCTCGACTTCCTTAGTTGTAGGTTTCTGTTCTTCAATGATTTCATCAGATTCTTGAACTTCACCCTTCACGTCGGTTTTAGTTTTCCTGACTCGTCGTTTACCAACTTTGTCAACGACTGTTTCCACTATTTCAGTAGCGTCGGTCTCTGGAGACTCTTCAGTAACAGGGGTGTCTTCTACAACTGGTTTCTTAAACGGTTTAAGAGTTACCTCTTCAACTGATTCTTTTGGT
>NW_021776155.1:0-3006 GCF_005508785.2 Acyrthosiphon pisum | reverse complement strand
AATAACAAAACAAATGTAGATTATAATTCAACATAACTTACAGCATAAAGACAATTATTTATCACGCCAACTCATAATTTACTTCTTTTAACCAACATGTCAACGGATGATTCCCAACAGGGTAGTTCTGATGATAAATCAAGCACATTAACAGTCTGGACAGGTAATCCACAACTATGACCTCCCATAGCAAACACAAAATTATTTTTTAATACAGCTAGACCAGCTTTAACACGGGAAAGAGTCATTTCTGGTCCATACTGCCATTGCTTGATTTTTGGATCGTACCATTCTGTACGATTTTCAAAATGCCCAGATCCACTAACCACTAAAATAACCTATTAAAATTAAATAGATAAAATATTTGAAAGAGAAATGCATTATAGCGGAACCATACTTTATCTCCAAGCCTAGGTTTAGTACGTATATTTTTTGGAATTGAGCCGATAAGCTGATCTGACCCAAGTGAATGAAAATTTAATGCCTCCATAATATAATCTTTACCTTAAAAAATTATAAAATATAAAATATAAATTAGTTCACATTTTCACAATAAAATCATATTTTAAGAAAAAACTTACAAAGACCATTATTTAGAAGAGGTTCCTCAATTACTTTTGTTAATATGTAATTTTTCGATAGTAATGGCAATCGCACATGTTCCATTAATTGGGGTAACATACATTGTCTAGAATCCAATTCATGTGTTACCCAACGAATAACACATTCAAATACCTACAAAAATAAATATACTTATAAATATGCAATGAGTATTGTCCTTTTCTTAGCTTAAATTGTGTTATAACAAACAGTGGCAACCGCCCCCTCTTTTTTTCGGTGGGTGGGGTCGTGGGGGTCCGTGGGTACCCCAGCAAACTACTTATGAATTATGTTCCTAATAAGCTATTAATGTATACATATGTAGCACTGAAGCAAGCGTAAACGGAGGTGGTGGTCCATGTAACTTTTTACTTGCCCCCCCCTTTGAAAATATAGTTCGGCGCCACTGATAACAAACATATAGAAAATATTTAAATTTTATTATTTTGCCCTTTTTTTTTCTATTAATAAAGTAACTTTATTTTACATTCCCCTATAAATTTTTTTAGGAAAAATCAATTTTAGTTTGCTTACCTTTTCTTCATATGGAACTGCAAGTTCATCACTGGAGATCAACTTAACTACTTGATCAGATGATAAGGAGAGGAATTCGTCACCCTCAATAACATCTCTAAGAATCAAATTCATAACAATAAATATAATTTTTTTATAAAATCATTACAACAAATAATAGTCCGTACAAAAAATGTTGTTTAATATACAATTCTGAACTTGTTAATAATTGTGGACAGCTGTGTAAATCTGCTAACGCCTTTACACCAAGACAATTTGTAAAGTGCAGTTGTGTCTGTAAAAAACCACAGCATGCCTCCTTTATTTCTTGTAATTGCAAGAGATTTGCCGCTGGTAATAAATTCTAGAGAAATCAACAATAAGTAATTTAAATAATTGTATTGTCTAAAACAAAATCAAACTTTATCTATTATTACCTGTACATTATTCTCGGTGACCATGATTTTCCCAGAATAAATAAAATCTACTAATAGTTGTAAGGTGATAGAATCTAATTCTCTTATAACTACAAGATCTTTATTCTTTTCTGCAAAATGTGTGAACATTGCTTGGAAATATTGACTAGCAGATGCTAAAACCACTTTGTGTCCAAATATTATTGTACCGTCATCCGTTTCCAGTTTAATATCACAAAGAACCTCATGTCTAGAAACAAACATTTGTCACTAGTGTTTATCAGACAGTTTAATTCACCTCCTACTTACTGGCGTAAGGATTGTAATACTTGAAACATTTCGGCATAAGACCTTTTTGTATACTCAAATTTTGCTGGTTCACAACTAGTGGATATCGGTATTTCTTGTAGACCTTGCATTGTAAATTATATATTTATTAAGTCCAGGGGCTTTGAGCTCTTAACACAACAACAGTATTCCAATATGCTATTAAAAGGACATACAAATATTAAAATGATACATATAAAAAAAAAAATTAATAACGACAAATAATTAATCAAACACGAATGGATTATGAAATCTTATGATATGTTGTTCTTAACACACACTGTATTATTTTTAGAAGTTTAAATACTTTTAATATTTAGTTGAATCAATATAGTTATATTTAATTTCTTACATTTATTGTTATTTGTTGTTTTAGTTTAAAATTATTGACAACAATGATATTAAAATTAATATGATTATGCCAAAACAACCGTATATTGACAGAAAAAAAAATTATTTATATTTTATTTAGGATGATTAATCACAAAACATAAATAATAATATATGTAGTTATTATTTTTTTTTTTAATTACACTCAGGCAAATACTGAATGTTCAAATACCTGGAGAATTGATATATTTTGACTTCTGAAGCATGTTTGTTGCCAACATAATATATATATATAATACCATTATCAGTTTACACAAAGATATAGAACACTAACATGGACAATTTTACTGTTATTTTTTATGTTAAAATGAATTTAATTATTTTTTTATAAGTAAAATTTAAAGGTAACAGCTATTACTACCCAAGGAACAGAGCTTCCGCTGTACTTATTTTGCAGTAATTTTTTTAAAAAAGGCATGTATAAGTATTTTGTTCATGCAAAAATTACTATTTTAAAACGATTATTAATTTATGATAAATTATATTATATTTCATCAGTAAGATGGAAAAAAGACATCGAGTACAACTTTTAATTAAATTATTTTTAGTTTCAACAAGTTAACGCGACTAGCGATACAAAGCACTGATTAGGATTCAGAACCGAACAGCGAGGAAGCACTTGTGCCACTTACGTACTGCATAGAAAATAGAAATACCCATAATAATAACACAGTAGTATTATTATTTTTTTAGTAGGTTCAGTCGTAAGTACTAAGCAATAAGTTGTAAGTACCTACCTAGTTCGGTTAATATCAAAAAG
>NW_021776154.1:0-761 GCF_005508785.2 Acyrthosiphon pisum | reverse complement strand
CATTTGTTGAACAAGTGAATTTATCAAAAAACCTACCCGATGGACTGCAAGGGCTGAATTAATTAAAGCTGTTTGGATATCATGTGAACAAACTATTGATACATATTACATTAGGTCTCTGAAAAAAATCTCAGTTTTGACTTTGTAATTTGTTTATCATTTATAAATATGTCATGTATAAAACAAAAATCTTCACAGAAAACCTAGAAGCTACAGAATTAAATATAATTGATGCTTTAATGTTACTAAGACATACTATTGACAGTTTAACCAGAATCAGTGATAATAATATGGCAGTAGATAATTTAATAGAAAGTGCAATAATATTTGCTAAAAAATTAAATATTAACGCAGAAGAAGATTTTAATAGACACCATCAAAGAAGATTGAAGCCCAAAAAGATATACTCGAATGCTTGTACACAGTGCTCAATCATTATAAAAGCTTTTTACAGAATTGAATTCAAAAAAGTATTCAATACATTAATACATTTGTCTTCTAAACACTAACGTTTTACTACGGGAGTAGATCACTTATAAAATTGTAACGAATATTTAACTGATGAAATTGATATTTATTTCATGGTGAAACATTGGGCTCTTTTCACAGGTCGAAACAAATCAAAATTTTTTAAAAAATGTATCGTTTATAGCAAATGCTAATATAAACAACCAGTGGTTATTTCATATATCAATGGTCTTTTGTTTTAAAGTTACACCTAAAACCAAAGTCGATTTTACGTAAAAATCCCCGGTTTTCAT
>NW_021776153.1:0-1330 GCF_005508785.2 Acyrthosiphon pisum | reverse complement strand
GGATTGAAAAATCGATGACTTAAATTCACTAAATAATTATATTTTATGTAAGTAGGTACTTATAATTAAAAAAAACTATTTTTTCATTTGTATTCACTTTTAATATCATTGAAATATTATTAACAAGTCAAACAGGAGGAATAAATTGTGTTATATTAGGTATATTATATGATCATTTTTTCTAATTAAATTAAAAAATGTTATAAAAAGTTTCTACAAAAATAATGTGTACCTATATAAATTAAAACAATTATAACCGGGCCTGTCCTACATTTTTATCCTGGGCACGCCTCTGGGGTGGGGGGCTTAGCCCTTAAAGCCCCCCCCTGTTTGCACCTATGGGTATATCCTAAAAGATTATCGGGCAACTAATACGCTTCAAAATTCCGGTTAACAGTCCACACACTGCTCACTCAACGAATTATAACTTATAATGTAACTTGTAGGGCATAGCCCAGGTTAGCCGTTCGGTTATTGAATCATCAGCTCAGCATAGGCGCAAATTGAGGGAAGTCTGGAGGGGGGATAAGACCCCAAAACTTAGCTGTAGCACCCCCAAAAAACATAGTACATACAATTTTAAAATGCTATATTGCAATGGTCTGCTTGCCTTTGATATATTCAGCCCCCCAAAGTCAAAAGTTGAAATTGCGCCTAAGCAGCTTAGAATCTTAGATATATTCTGGGAACATTTTTACTAGCGCTTCTGGTGGATTACCCTGGTATATAATTATTATAATCATAACAATTCAGGGATGGAAAACGTTTTTAAAAAACGTTATTAAACGGAAAAAAACAAAAAATGAAAACAATTAATAAAATGAAAACGAAAATAATTAATAAAACAAAAACAAAAAACAACTGAAAAACGATAATAAAAAATCCCAAAAACCGAAAAAAATTTAATAACGAAATCAAAAACGAAAACGAAAATAAATTATAGTATTATACATTATTAAATTATACCACGAAAAAAAAAAATTTTGAAAAAAATTCACTTGTCCTTTACATTTTAATCTTTAACTTTAAAAATATTTTAATTTGAAATCAGCCTTACCTGGGGACTTCATATCAAAACTAAAAAACTCGCCCTAAACGAACGACTACGCTCAATTAAACCACTAATATCTAACAACACTAAACTAAACACCAAACTACTCATATATAAATCATTAATCAAGCCCATGTGGACTTATGGCCTACAACTATGGGGCAATGCAAAAGTAACTAATGTAAATAAAATCCAAACCGTTCAAAATAAAATTTCAAGATTAATCACTAATGCCCCACCATATGTCTCCAACTACTCTCTGCACGCAGATCTAAACAT
>NW_021776152.1:56389-59404 GCF_005508785.2 Acyrthosiphon pisum | reverse complement strand
AAGATTATTAATTGTTATTCATTATTATTTTTAATTGTTTAAGTTTTCATATTAAAAAACACTGTGATTAAAATTATATATAATCTTTTTTTTTGGTGTATGTGTAGTTACAATGGTAACGGAATAGTATGTATATAGGTATACAATTTAAAAATAATTAATTTTAATTAAAAATAATCGGGAACTCGCTCTGCTGTAAAGTAGGGTGGAGTGTTTTAGTTTTAAAGATCTAAGCACCCAGACAAAAATAGAGACTACTTGATAATATGTAGTTATGGTTATATTTCATATTTTTTTAAAATATAAAAAGTAATTTAAAACACATAAGTATAATATAATATTGTAGGTTATTTTATCAATCAACATTTAATGATAACATATTGCACAGTTCATCACGTTTTCTAGCTCCAAGTCTTGACACCGCAAGAGAGTTCTCTTCAGAATCTAACTCTGGAGTATAAGGGTCAGCATCAAAATCGTCTTGCATATCGATACATATGTTATGTAAGCAACAAGCTGCAGTGATTTGTGGTATACATCCATATGTCTAAAACATAATACAATATAATGTTAAAAACGTTTAATTTTTAGTTTTGCGTAAAATTAAATTCATATGATTTATAAATATAATACATACTTCAACTTTCTAAATCTGCAGTAGAGTTTCCCAAATGCTTGTTCAACTACAACTCGAGAACTACTCAGGCACCGATTGAAATGTTTTTGGGCTAAGGTTAAATTCCCATTGTCCCTGTAAGGGATCATAACATTCTCTGAGAGTGGGTAAGCTCCATCACCCAGAATATGACAATTTTCTGGTAAAATACTTAAATCATGACTCAAAAGTTTTTGTCCTATTAGACTTCTTCTGAACACTCTTGCGTCGTGAGATGATCCGGGCCAACCCGAAAACACTTCAATGAACTTCAGGTCGGAATCCACTATGCCCTAAAAATAATTTTAAGTATGAAGAAAAATGTTTACTTTTAAATATAATAACTCGTGTATACTACAACCTGTAGCAGAACTGAAGGGACTTGTTTTCTATTGTAAAACATATTCCTATCAAGTTTTTCCATAACAGTCCTTTTTTCCCAAGGGGCAAGTATAGAAATATGACAACCGTCGACTGCCCCCAATACTCCAGGGAAAGCATTTGGTCTAAGACAGTTGAATTTTTGCACAGTGATGATGGCTTCTTGTCCTCTAGGCCATCTTATAAATTTACCAGATAGTTCTTTCATATTATTTAAACAATTTAGCACTACTTTATGGCTGGTACTGTCAGCAATATTAAATCTGTTTCCTATTTGTCTAAAAATTATAAAATGTTAGTAATAATAGCTTGAATGAGTAATTATATTAATGAACTATAGGTACCAATCCTATAGTAATTAGTACCCACTTACCGATGGGTTTCACAGTTAGCCATGTACCATATGAAGATCAATAATTGTTTTTTTATGTCTAATTTTACATCAGATTGAGATAATATGTAACATCAAAGTCTACAATGAAATATAGGTATAAGCTACAATAAATAAGTAAGTTTGAGCATAAGAAATTATTATGTGGGTACCTCAATACTTCTTCTTGTAAGTCTAAAATGTATTTTGAAATCCCAGTCAGACATATTATACACGGTTACTTCAACAAAGTTGAAAAGTTTACTTCTATGATGCCTTTCGTTAGTGAGAAATAATTCTTCATCATCATCTTGGCTCAAGATTACAATATCTACAAACACAATATTTATGATCCATTTAATCTTCATTTATATATAAATAGGGTTATTTATAAAACACACAATAATCGTTTTTTGAAAAAATTGCTTACATACAAATTCAATAGTATTTTAGTATTAAGAGATTTTACATTACATTTGTTTTTTCATGGTTAGTACCCATCAGATGAGCTTTCATTTTTTAATGAAAACCTATATTTTTAATTTCAGAAATTGGGTAAGTTATTTTGACTGGTCACAGCCATATAAATGTATTGTATAGTTAAGACATAAATATTAGTCCCATACCATACCCAATAAAAAATTGTTCACAATTTTACTACACAATTATTTTATTAGTTACTGGGTTGAAAGTCTCATAGAAAGAACAAACTGGAGCCTATATTTTGCAGAAAAAATTACATAATATAGACAAACAATTTGATTTAATGATATTAATAGTTACTTACCTGTTAGACAATTTGTACGCATAAAAAGCGAAGGTAATCCATTTTTAATACAAGCACTTGTACGATTTTTGTTCAAAATGAACTCTTCAAAAAGTTTAATTTTAAATGAATTTGTCATTACTTGATTCATTTTGAAGCAGAATTTTGGAATTTGTTAATATTTAACGGAATATTATAATATGTAAAATGGGAAAGATAATATTTAATTGATTATACTATCACTATTAATTTTGTCAGAGTGGTGGGGATATACCGATTTTCATCATAAAAATTTCATCTATAGTACGGCCAGCGAAACTACGCTGCCGCACTTTTTTCCCGGCGGGCCCGCCGCGGCCGAGAGCGCGTGCAAACCGTGCGCCGCCGTCGAGCGAGTTTTTTGCAGTTTTTGTCAAAAATTTGAATTTTTTCCCTTTTCGACCTGTCCGCCCACCCCGTCGACCACTTATTCGCGTTCCCCGCTAAATTTATAGGCGGCGCGCGGTCGCACTTTCTCCGGGGGGAGTCCCGTGGCGGAGCGGGGTCGCGGAAAGCGGACGTCCCGCCGACGAGTAGGTATCGCTATACACGGGCATAAATACGTGCGTCGGGAGGTTCGATTTTTTTCGCGAATATCGCGTTTTCGACGTCCGAGGTCGGTCGAATTCGTCGTCCGCTGCGACGCCCAGAGCGGTTAAACGCGTTAGTAATTCGCCGGGTCGTCGAAACGGCTTAAGAATCGTTGATTTGACTCAACTTCTCAACTCAGTAGGTAGGTAGGTCGGTTAGGCGTAGGTAGGATTGACCCGGGGGTCGTGGGTTCGATACCGGCCGCCACGGTTC
>NW_021776152.1:53718-55667 GCF_005508785.2 Acyrthosiphon pisum | reverse complement strand
GTACATGCATGTTAGAATAAATAAATGTATAAATATTATGAGTTATTAGCTATGCCATAGGTATGATTTTATAATATGAACATACATAAAATCAAATTAATAAATAACACTATTTAATTGATCTAATAGGTATTTAATACTATCTACATTAAAGACATGGGCTCGATATTAAATATTACTAAATACTAAATACTAAATATTATACTATATAGTAGGTAGGTACTTGATATTATATTACTGTTTTTAGGTGAGTCACATTTGGTTAGGTTAAAATACTGCTACATATTCTAAAGACTGGCAATTAAATTGTAATAATGATATGACTGTATATTATTTGATATATAGGTTTAATTATAAGAGTATTATATGAAATAAAATATTTAATAAATAATAAATTTGATACATTTTATACATGGGTTGGATTAAATGGAACGGTTATTTTATACTTGAATATAACTAACCTACTATGTAGTACCTAATATATTACAGTTTTAAGGTGAGTTAATTGGTTGAGGTAATACAATATTAATAAACTAATTTTACTTATACTACATAATTATATTTCAGAAAAGTCTGGTAGTTAAAGTTTATAATGATATGCTAGCTGTTTGATGTTACTTATGTAGGTAGGTTTATGGAGTGTATTACAATATATTATTATTAATGTATACTATAGGTAGGTTTAATCATGAGCATAAAATCAAATTAATAAATTGACAATTGATAAATAACAATATTTAATTGACATCCACAGCCATTGCTATAATATCTACATATTGTGCTTTAATAATATGCTTTAGTGAGCAACGCACCTAAATCGTTAGACATAGGCTCGATTATGTGTGGTATATAAATTATTAAAATACTATGTAATAGGTACTTGATTTATTACAGATTTTAGGTGAGTTATTTATATAAATTTAGTGTAGCATACAAATACTGCTACATATTCTAAATAATACAATAGGTATTAATAAGAACTTTATGTATTTAATTAAAGTCTGAAAACTAAATTGCATAATGATATGACCGTATACTATTTGACATAACTTATGTAGGTAGGTTTGGGTATTATATGAAATTAACTATTTATTAAATAATAAATTAACACTTGATTATTATCTTACATGGGCTGGTGATTTATATGGAATGGTTCTTTTACACTTGAATAGACAATAGTAATACTATTTTCGGCGAACAATTGACGCATATCCATCATTATTACAATTTAATTGCCAGTCTTTAGAATATGTAGCAGTATTTTAACCTAACCAAATGTGACTCACCTAAAAACATTAATATAATATCCTCCATAACATTTTTATTTACCAAATTTGAATCCCTCAACCAACTGTAATATATTATGTGGGTACTACTATATTAAGTAGATTAGTTGGATATGCGTCAATTGTTCGCCGAAAATAGTTCGCGCGACAATTGCTCGCGCGTCTAATGTTCGCCTGGAAATTGTTCGAATACGAAAATTGTCCGTGCATGAATTGTTCGTAAAAAAAAAAAATAATAAGACTTGATTATCACGTAATATATTTTGTAATCTATACGGCAGTATAAATAACATACTATTTGATTTAGTGTGAAATGTGTGAAGTTTTAAAACCTTATCGATAACGTATCTCGTTATCGAACATTACCTATATAATGGGCACAAAAATCCCAATGTGTTCTGGAATAGTAGTTATCTACTAATAACAATACTAATACTAACACATACCTGTCACAAAAATCAAACAACAGTACAACCAGTAATTTTGACCATCATTTATTTTACCGCAATAAGTATTTAATTACTATGGTTTTAAAATACGTAAAAAGTGATCGTGGTACAGATATACTCGTACATAAAAGTTACATGTTCTACCGCGAAAAACAAACGGAAAAAAAAACTTTTTGGAAATGTTCATTGTATAAAAAATATAAGTGTGGTGGTC